>NC_037336.1:103941972-104145147 GCF_002263795.3 Bos taurus
CCAACTCGATGGACGTGAGTCTGAGTGAACTCCGGGAGTTGGTGATGGACAGGGAGGCCTGGCGTGCTGCGATTCATGGGGTTGCAAAGACTCGGACATGACTGAGCGACTGAACTGAACTGAACTATCACTGTACGTGCAACTTACTTTTTAAAATTTAATATATTTTCCTTTTATCAATGTAATATGCCTACAGATTTTAAAATTCAAATAGTACTTCTAGGTTTACAACAAAAACGTAGATATTTCCCACACCATGCATTCCCAATTTTTTCCCTTCTGTTTACCTCATAGCTATTTTGTTTGAAACTGACTCATATTTCTTTAAAAGAAACTTTCTAATGCTATATCTTTTCCAGTTGTGCACATTGTCTATAAACTTCCAACTCTAGAAACTCAAGGTTTAACACTTCCACAGGATTTCCTAGATACACACAGGTATGAATCCATAGACCATCACCTCTCATTTTTTGAAAAAGTTACAGTACCCTTTTCATTAGGTTACCATTACTTACCTCATTAAAATTATGGAATCATTATTCACAGCTGAAGCATATGCTATGATTACATTTTCTTCTTTGTACAATTTGTCTTTACTGGATTCAACAACTGCCTAATTTGCTTATTTACTTTTCTATGTATCTATTACATGTTGTCACCAAACTCTGTAGATCTCCTCTTAAAATACTCAAACACCCCAGGCATTCTATGGACTGACTTTTCCTGGAGATGTGTGTCTAGATTTTGTCCTGAGGTTTCCCACCTCTCTTCACTTGGATTCCCTACTGTCTGGATCCTAAATATTCCTTTTTCTTGGCCTCTTAAATTTTGGAGAGTATCCTCCAGCAGGTATCTGAGATAAAGTATTTGGTAGATAATATTTTTGAACTGTATATCTGAAAAAAATCTTACTCCCAGACTTATAACTAATATTTTGATTTTGAGTAGAATTCCATGTTTCATTTTCTTCAGAATTTTGAAACTTAGTGCTCCACTGAATTTCAGTTTCCTGGCATTCTGTTGAGACTTTCCATGCCATCCTGGTTTCCAATCCCTAAATGTATCCTGTTTTTCCTTATGGAAACTCTTTAAGGCCCTTTATCCCTGGTGTCCTGACATTTTGTGATACTGTGCCATCCTGTGAATCTTCATAGGTTTGTTGTGCTGGGCATTGCTGGGTCTCTTCCTTATGTTTTCCTCTTTATCTCTTTTTCTTCTATTATCCAAGAGTCATCATCAAATTTATCTTCTCTTGAATCAATTTTTAACATTAAAATTGCTTTTTAAAAAAATTCTCAAAAGCTCTTATTTTCTGAATGCTCTTTGATATACCTTTTTTCTTTCACTGATATATTATCTCCAAAAGCTGCAGATAATAAACTTTTTAATATTTTTTCCTCTTCTAAGTTTGTTTTTTCCTCTTCATCCTTCCCATCTTTCTCAAATGTCTGTTGACCCTTGATCATCTGTATTAGGAGGGAGGCAGAGGTGTTTATTTGAAGTTCTGTGGGGTAGAACCAAGTGCTGCTAAGTGGTAAGGACTGACACAGGGCAACGAGAGGGAGCTTTGGTCAGCTTGGTGCCTCGGCCTCCGTAATCTGGCCCCGTGTCTGCACTGTGTGTGTTTCCTGCTCCTAAAGTCTGGGGTGCCTGCTGCTCCCTCACAACACCTGAATCCCCACCTCCATCTCTTTCCTAGCTTTGCTCTTTCTGCCTATAAGTCCTTCCTCTTCTCATCCAGCCTCAGATCCTACCCTCCCTTCCAGGTTCAACTCTCACATTGTCTCCTTGCTGCCTTCTTCATCTGCATGCTTTAAGCCCACGCTTTTGCTTGTTCCCTGATATTTGAAGTGTTCCTCTCCCCAGCTACACATGCACTCATGACTAGAAACCATCGCACATACTGTTTGTCTGACCCTATGGCACCCAACCAGTATTAGGTGCTGTTTGATTTTAGAAAAAATATCAACAAGAAATGAAAGTCTTGTAGACGGAATGGAGAGAGCCCTTCCTAAATTAATACATACCTATGGTGAATTACTTCAATTTGGTAATTTTTTTTTTTTTTTTTGGCCATGCCACAGCATTTGGGATCTTAGTTTCCCCCTGACCAAGGATCCAACCTGTGTCCCCTGCAGTAGAAGTAGAGGAAGAACCACTGGATCACGAGGGAAGTCCCATCAATTTGTTAATGTTTTTTGACTGCTTGATCTGCAAGAGACTCAGCAGGAACAATATCTGACCATCTTACTTCCCAGATGGAAAGTAAGCTCTCTGGGGCTTGCAGCAGCCCTCCTGTGCAAAGACAGGGTTTGAGATACACCTTAAGTAACTTGATATTATTAATTGAAGTTTGCCAAGTATTTAAAAATAAATTAGATTGGTTTCAAAGTTATTCTGTCATCACACTTGGCGACCAAAATGTTCTCCTGGCTTTAAATAAAAGACTGGCGTTGTGACTAGAGAAATGGGAATCGTGTATAATCAAAAGACTGCCTATCTCCCAGCCCAGGGGAGCATGTCCTTAACATGAACCTTACTGGCCTCAAAGCAGCTGCCAAAACAAGGTCGAGATGGCAGCTTCCTTCCAATGAATATTCAGGGTTGATTTCCTTTAGGACTGACTGGTTGACTTTCATGCAGTCCAAAGGGCTCTCAAGAGTCTTTTCCAGCACCGCAATTCAAAAGCATCAGTTCTTCAACACTCAGCCTTCTTTACGGACTGATGCTGAAGCTGAAGCTCTAATACTCTGGCCACTGGCTCCGGAAGAGCCATCTCATTGGAAACGACCCTGATGCTGGAAGAGACTGCGGGCAAGAGAAAGGGGAGACAGAGGGTGAGATGGTTGGATGGGATCACTGACTCAATGGCCATGAGTTTGAGCAAACTCCCAGGACACGGTGAAGAACACGGAAGCCGGGCCTACTGCAGTTCATGGGGTCACAAAGAGGCGGACTAAACAACAACATGGCTTCCAGAGTCCAAATTCCTTAACGTGAGACGCATCCTCGCTTCCTCCCCTGCCCTGGCGGCCGCCCTGGGCTCTCGCCCCATTCCAGACCGCAGGTCTGTCTACGAAGATCCGTAGGCTCCAGAATAGTTCGGGGGGCGGTCGCCGTCACAGTCATGTTAGCGTGGCTCCTCTCTACCTAGGGCTTGCTGTGCTCCACTGTGTCCTTGCTCAGCCCCAGCTGGGAAGCGCCGGCCTCCTCCCAATCGGACAGATGGTAAGGTGGACAGAGCGCCAAGCCTGAAAGTCCACCCGTTCAGGACCCCCCGCCGCCTGCTCCTCCAGGCCCGGGGCTCAGGTCCAGCCTCCCGTCTCGCTGCAGCTCACCCCATCATCTCAGCGCTCTCATGCCAAACTGCGCCATACGGCCCCGACCTAGCGTACAACCGCTGCGCCGCCCACAGCACCAACGGGTACGCATGCGGAAGCCGAGCGAGTCGTGACCCCGACCTCGGAAGCACAGCGCGGTTTCCGAGGCAACGGGCGCGGAGCCGGCGCCGGCGCCACCACGCGCTCTCAGGCGCCTGCGCGTGGCGCTCCCGGCGCATCCCGGCCGGCCGCGCAGGCCCCGCCCTCTCGTGGGCGGGGCGGTCTCGCGACGGGAAGCGGAAGTGCGCACCGCTGCTGAGGGCCGAGGGCGGCGTGGGCACGTCTCCGGTGTCCTGGCGCGTCTCTAGGTAGGGCTGGGCCTGCGGGGCTATTGCCTCGGTGCTGAGGATGCACTCGCGATTCGGCGCCGTCGCGGTCCCTGAGCCGCGTCTCCCTGACCGCTCGACCCCACAGCTGTGCGCCCTGCCTGTTCCCCCTGGCGCCACCCTGGCCCGACCCCTCTCTGGAAAGAGGCGTGTGGTTTCGGGTCCCCGGTGACCCTGTCTGTTGTCTCTCGGGGAGGCGTCCTCTGACCTCTGCACGTGCGTCTCCGAACTTGAGCGCCTTCCCCCAGTCACCCATCAGTCCTGAGCTGGGGCTCCAGTACCCGGCAAGCACCATGCCCTTGGGGGAAGAATGGCGGGTGGGATGATGCGTAGGTGGCTGAGAACATGGTTTGTCCTAGACGGCCAAGGAGGGGACAGAAGCCTCTGTACTGGAGGGGGGATTCTAGCTGAGTTTCGAATAAGTACAAATTGAGAGGTGCTGTGGGCAAGAGGCCATTCATTATTGCAGCAGAAACGGTGCTTACCACATGTAGGTTTGAGACCGTTGGACATATTCTGGAAAATATAGGTTGATTAGAGTTGGGGTTGGCAGGAAGCTTGAGAGAATTGTGCTCACTCAGTCCTGTCTGACTGTGATTTTATGGACTATAGCCTGCCAGGTTCCTCTGTCCATGGGATATTCCCGGCAGCCAGGCTCCTCTATCCGTGGGATTTTTTCCGCAAGAAGACTGGAGTGGGTTGCTATTTTCTCCTCCAGGGGATCTTCCCAACCCAGGGATCAAACCCATGTCTCTTGAGTCTCCTGAATTGCAGGAGGATTGTTTACCACTAAGCCACCAGGGAAGCCCCTTTGGGAGAACTAGGAACAACAAGAGATGTGATCAAATAAGCGATCAGATCTTAGTGTTAGAAGAGTCATCTGACAGGTGTACAAGAGATGTGATCAAATAAGTGATCAGATCTTAGCGTTAAAAGAGTCATCTGACAGGTGTACTGGTGGTGGTCCGGGATGACTGTGTGTGATAAGATGGCATTTGCAGTCATTTAGGGAAGAGAAGTTTTAGGACTGAAAATTTGGAAATGGTAGTGGGGAGAACTTGGAAGTGAGTTTGATGTGGGGAAAAGTGAGGTGGTATTTCAAGTGACTTCCACATTTTTGACTTGAGCACTTGAGACAATTCAGAGAATGGGAGGCAGGTCTGCAGCGTCAGGCTCCTCACCTCTCACCTCCCAGATGTATTATGCTCTGTGAGTCCTCGGTGTCTAGTGTGACCCTTGTGCTTCGTGCTCTGTTGCTGTTGTTTCTGAACCATGGCCTCCCAGCATCATGTGCTCTCTGACCTGCGCATGTTTGGACCTTGCTGTTGGGAGCTACCCCCTGCCCCACCACAGCTTCACACATTCTTTGTGTATTGATTTCCCCAGCATCTGCCATCTCTCAGGTCACTGGAGTGGCTTTCTCCCAACCTGGCCATTCCTCACTCTCAGAAATCTAGCAGTGCCTTCCTTAGTATGCTGTGTTCATGTAAAGCAGTGAGACCTCCTTGGTTGTGTCACACTGCTCATTGCCACACGTACTGCTTTCTGACTACCTTACCTCCCAGTTTCTTTGTGTAACTCCTAACCACTCAGCCTTCCAGACACAGAGATATCTAATCACTTCTGGCTGATGGATTTCTCACCTGAGAAATGAGAAGACCGAAGTAGGTGATGGCTGCGGTCACCTTCAGTTGTTACTATTCTGAGGTTCTGTCTACTCCCCGAGCCTGAATCAGTGGCATTCATGGGGCACATTTTACTGTAAAGCTAATAAAGTTCAGACTTCAGAGTCCTCACTTCCATGGGCCCCTTCCAAGGCACTAGGAAGGGCCTCAGTGGTTTTTAGTTTATAATTGTGTGTGTGTTTTAAAGAAGGGCCTCAAATTATTAAGTTTCAGCCCCCCACAGTGCTTGGATCCCTTTAGTTACCTCCTATTGTCTTGGTTTTATGTTCCTTTACTTTCCCTTCCCCACCTCCCATTCCTCCTTGTGTGTGCTTCTTACTGAGGCTTGGAGAGAAGCCACTAGTCATAGCAAACACCCTTTTCCAGCAACACAAGAGACGTGGTGATGTCCACACATGGACGATTACAAAATTGGATTATATTCTTTGCACCCAAAGATGGAGAAGCTCTATACAGTCAGCAAAAACAAGGCTGGGAGCTGACTGTGGCTCAGATCATAAGTTTCTTATTGCAAAGTTTAGGCTTAAATTGAAGAAAGTAGGGAAAACTACTAGGCCATTCAGGTATGACCTAAATCAAATCCCTTACGATTATACAGTGGAAGTAACAAGTAGATTCAAGGGATTAGACCTGATGGATAAGAATGCCTGAAGAACAATGTACGGAGTTTTGTAACATTGTACACAAGGCAGTGATCACACCATCCTCAAGAAAAAGAAATGCAAAAAGGCAAATGGTTGTCTGAGGAGGCCTTACATGTAGCTGAGAAAAGAAAAGAAGTGAAAGGCAAAGGAGAAAAGGAAAGATATATTAATCTGAATGCAGAGTTCCAAAGACTAGGGAGCACAGATAAAGTGTTCCTAAGTGATCAATGCAAAGAAATAGATGAAAACAATAGAATGGAAAAGACTAGAGATCTCTTCAAGAAACCTAGAGATATCAAGGGAGCATTTCATGCAAAGATGGTCACAATAAAGGACAGAAATGGTATGGACCAAACAAAAGCAAAAGATATTAAGAAAAGGTGGCAAGAATCCACAGAAGAACTATACAAAAAAGATCTTAATGACCCAGATAACCACAATGGTGTGATCACTCATCTAGAGCCAGACATCCTGGAGTGTGAAGTCAAGTGGGCCTTAGGAAACATCACTACAAACAAATGTAATGGAGGTGATGGAATTCCAGCTGAACTATTTCACATCCTAAAAGATGATGCTGTGAAAGGGCTGCACTCAATATGCCAGCAAATTTGGAAAACTCAGCAGTGGTCACAGGACTGAAAAAGGTCAGTTTTCATTCCAGTCCCAAAGAAGTGAATGAAAGTCACTCAATCGTGTCCGACTCTTTGTGACCCCATAGACTATACAGTCCATGGAATTCTCCAGGCCAGAATACTGGAGTGGGTAACCTTTCCCTTCTCCAGTGTATCTTCCCAACCCAGGAATTGAAACCAAGTCTCCTGCATTGCAGGTGGATTCTTTACCAGCTGAGCTTCAAGGGAAGCCCCAAAGAAAGGCAGTGTGAAAGAATATTCAGACTCCTGCACAATTGCACTCATCTCTCATGCTAGCAAAGTAATGATCAAAATTCTCCAAGCTAGGCTTCATCAGTACATGAACCAAGAACTTCCAGATGTTCAAGCTGGATTTAGAAAAGGCAGAGGAACCAGAGATCTAATCGCCAACATTTGTTGGATCATAGAAAAAGCAAGAGAATTCCAGAAAAAACATCTGCTTCATTGACTATGCTAAAACATTGATGGTGTGGATCACAAAAAAACTGTTGAAAATTCTTAGATGGGAATACCAGACCACCTTACCTGCCTCCTAGGAAACCTGTATGCAGGTCAAGAAGCAACAGTTAGAACTGGACATGGAACAGCAGACTGGTTCTAAATTGGGCAAGGAGTATGTCAAGGCTGTAATTGTCAGCCTGCTTATTTAACTTATATGCAGAGTACATTATGGAAAATGCCGGGCTGGATGAAGCACAAGCTGGAATCAAGATTGCTGGGAGAAATACTAATAACCTCAGATATGTAGGTGACACCACCCTTATGGCAGAAAGCTAGAGGAATTAAAGAGCCTCTTGATGCAAGTGAAACAGGAGAGTGAAAAAGCTGGTTTAAAACTCAACACTCAAAAAACTAAGATCATGGCATCTGGTCCCTTCACGTCCTGGCAAATAGATAGGGAAACAATGGAAACAGTGGTAGATTTTATTTTCTTGGGCTCCCAAATCACTGCAGATGGTGACTGCAACCATGAAATTAAAAAATGCTTGCTCCTTTGAAGGAAAGGTATTACAAGCCTAGATGGTGTATTAAAAAGCGAAGACATTGCCAAAGAAATCTGTATAGTCAAAGCTATGGTTTTTCCAGAAGTCATGTATGGATATGAAAGTTGGACTGTAAAGAAAGCTGAACACCACCTTTGAAGAATTGATATTTTCAAACTGTGGTGTTTGGCAAGACTCTTGAGAGGCCTTTGGATTACATGGAGATCAAACCATTCAACCCTGAAGGAAATCAGTTCTGAATATTTATTGGAAGGACTGAAGCTGAAACTCCAGTACTTTGGCTGCTGCTGCTAAGTTGCTTCAGTTGCGTCCGACTCTGCGTGATCCCATAGATGGCAGCCCACCAGCCTCCCGTCCCTGGGATTCTCCAGGCAAGAACACCAGAGTGGGTTGCCGTTTCCTTCTCCAATGTGTGAAAGTGAAAAGTGAAAGTGAAGTCACTTAGTTGTGTCTGACTCTTCGAGACCCCATGGACTGCAGCCTACCAGGCTCTCCTATGGGACCCTCCAGGCAAGAGTACTGGAGTGGGGTGCCATTGCCTTCTCCGATACTTCGGCTACCTGATGTAAAGAGCAAACTCATTTAGAAAAGATCCTGATGCTGGGAGAGATTTAAAGCAATAAAAGGGAGAGGCAGAGGGTGAGATGGATTGATAGCATCACTGACTCAATGAACATGAATTTGAGCAAACTCCCGTAAATAGTGAAGAACAGCATGCTATAGTCCATGGGGTGGCAAAGAGTCAGACATGACTTAGCAACTGAATAATGCCAAAAAGAAAATGTGAATGAGTGGGGCTGATCACATTCCTGTTGTAACATGGCTTTAGTTTGCTCTTGCACTATCTCACATGCTAGTAAAGTAATGCTCAAAATTCTCCAAGCCAGGCTTCAGCAATACATGAACTGTGAACTTCCTGATGTTCAAGCTGGTTTTAGAAAAGGCAGAGGAACCAGAGATCAAACTGCCAACATCCGCTGGATCATGGAAAAAGCAAGAGAGTTCCAGAAAAACATCTATTTCTGCTTTATTGACTATGCCAAAGCCTTTGACTGTGTGGATCACAATAAACTGTGGAAAATTCTGAAAGAGATGGGAATACCAGACCACCTGACCTGCCTCTTGAGAAATGTGTATGCAGGTCAGGAAGCAACAGTTAGAACTGGACATGGAACAACAGACTGGTTCCAAATAGGAAAAGGAGTACGCCAAGGCTGTATATTATCACCTTGCTTATTTAACTTATATGCAGAGTACATCATGAGAAACGCTGGACTGGAAGAAACACAAGCTGGAATCAAGATTGCCGGGAGAAATATCAATAACCTCAGATATGCAGATGACACCACCCTTATGACAGAAAGTGAAGAGGAACTAAAAAGCCTCTTGATGAAAGTGAAAGTGGAGAGTGAAAAAGTTGGCTTAAAGCTCAACATTCAGAAGACGAAGATCATGGCATCCGGTCCCATCGCTTCATGGGAAATAGATGGGGAAACAGTGTCAGACTTTATTTTTTGGGGCTCCGAAATCACTGCAGATGGTGACTGCAGCCATGAAATTAAAAGAGGCTTACTCCTTGGAAGGAAAGTTATGACCAACCTAGATAGCACATTCAAAAGCAGAGACATCACTTTGCCAACAAAGGTCCATCTAGTCAAGGCTGTGGTTTTTTCCTGTGGTCATGTATGGATGTGAGAGTTGAACAGTGAAGAAGGCTGAGCACCGTAGAATTGATGCTTTTGAACTGTGGTGTTGGAGGAGACTCTTGAGAGTCCCTTGGACTGCAGGGTGATCCAGCCAGTCCATTCTGAAGGAGATCAGGTTCCTAGGATTTCTTTGGAAGGAATGATGCTAAAGCTGAAACTCCAGTACTTTCGCCACCTCATGCGAAGAGTTGACTCATTGGAAAAGACTCTGATGCTGGTGGGGGATTGGGGGCAGGAGGAGAAGGGGACGACAGAGGATGAGATGGCTGGACGGCATCACCGACTCGATGGACGTGACTCTGGGTGAACTCCGGGAGTTGGTGATGGACAGGGAGGCCTGGCGTGCTGCGATACATGGGGTTGTGAAGAGTCGGACACGACTGAGCAACTGAACTGAACTGAACTGAGGAAGAACCGAGGTCAGAGATTGACAGCTGAGCTCAGGAGGCAGAACATTTGCAACAATATGTGTATTTGATTTGCTTCATTGCTGCTGCCTTGCCACCTCCTTCAAGAAAAGGTTGAAAGTAAGGGAAGTCCAGTTCAATTCAGTTCAGTTCAGTTGCTCAGTCATGTCCGACTCTGCGACCCCATGAGTCACAGCACGCCAGGCCTCCCTGTCCATCACCAACTCCCGGAGTTCACCCAGACTCACTTCCAACGAGTCGGTGATGCCATCCAGCCATCTCATCCTCTGTCGTCCCCTTCTCCTCCTGCCCCCAATCTCTCCAAGCATCAGAGTCTTTTCCAATGAGTCAACTCTTCGCATGAGGTGGCCAAAGTACTGGAGTTTCAGCTTTAGCATCATTCCTTCCAAATAACATCCAGGGCTGATCTCCTTTAGAATGGACTGGCTGGATCTCCTTGCAGTCCAAGGGACTCTCAAGAGTCTTCTCCAACACCATAGTTCAAAAGCATCAATTCTTCGGTGCTCAGCTTTCTTTACAGTCCAACTCTCACATCCGTACATGACCACAGGAAAAACCATAGCCTTGACTAGATGGACCTTTGTTGGCAAAGTAATGTCTCTGCTTTTGAATATGCTATCTAGGTTGGTCATAACTTTCCTTCCAAGGAGTAAACCTCTTTTAATTTCATGGCTGAAGTCACCATCTGCAGTGAAGTCCACTTAATTAAGATCATAAAAGGAGCTCTTACCTCCACTGAAATTAGAATCACACACTGGGAATTCACTCAGAGAAATTAATTTCATCTTAATTAGTTTGAAAGTGAGGCATCCTTATACTATCAGTTACTTTTATAGAGGAACAAGTGGGAATAACTTTTACATTTTCATTTGCTTTTATAAGTAAATTTCTATTTCTTTGTAAGGTGTTCTGTTGGAAAAGTTTTCAGAGAATTAAAACATGTTACTTAAGGTTTAAATTATGTGGATCAGATCAGATCAGATCAGTCCCTCAGTCGTGTCCCGACTCTTTGAGACCCCATGAATCACAGCACGCCAGGCCTCCCTGTCCATCACCAACTCCCGGAGTTCACTCAGACTCATGTCCATCGAGTCGGTGATGCCATCCAACCATCTCATCCTCTGTCGTCCCCTTCTCCTCTTGCCCCCAATCCCTCCCAGCATCAGAGTCTTTTCCAATGAGTCAACTCTTCGCATGAGGTGGCCAAAGTACTGGAGTTTCAGCTTTAGCATCATTCCTTCCAAAGAAATCCCAGGGCTGATCTCCTTGCAGTCCAAGGGACTCTCAAGAGTCTCCTCCAACACCACAGTTCAAAAGCATCAATTCTTCGGCGCTCAGCCTTCTTCACAGTCCAACTCTCACATCCATACATGACCACAGGAAAAACCATAACCTTGACTAGATGAACCTTTGTTGGCAAAGTGATGTCTCTGCTTTTGAATATGCTATCTAGGTTGGTCATAACTTTCCTTCCAAGGAGTAAGCGTCTTTTAATTTCATGGCTGCAGTCACCATCTACTAAAGGATTTTATAGTACTAGTTTAAAATCCACCAAACTGAGAGGTAAACCGTCGTCTTACTTGAGCAAGTGAAGTCAGTGGTGTACAAAGAGTCAGTGATTTCTTTTCAGTCAGCCAGTAAGTCAGGGCCATTACTAGCTGAAAAGCCCAGTCCTCCACACCCTTTTCCTTATAAACAAATTTTAGCCAAGGAGTCCATTGATGTCAGCTCTTATTGTGGAACACCTGCTCTTAAACACACACCTGCCCAGCTGCACGCCCACGTGCACGCTGGGCTCTGGAAGGTACACAGCAGTGATGGATGCTCTCCATGTCAGTACTTTAGCTCGGATAATTAGCCCAGTACAGATTCATGTAAGTTACTTTAAGTCATGAGTGGTAAAGTGGTTGGCCATCAGGACAAGGGGATACTAGCTTGAACAGCAGAGTTTTCTGGATAATTTAATTTTGGATTTTTTCTCATTAAGGAGAAAAATCTCACATTTAGAATGGAAGTCTGTCTAAAATAAAGGATTTGTCTGCTTTCTTAAAAAAATTTTTTTTTGCCACACTATGTTCTGAAGGAGATCAGTCCTGGGATTTCTTTGGAAGGAATGATGCTAAAGCTGAAACTCCAGTACTTTGGCCACCTCATGCAAAGAGTTGACTCATTGGAAAAGACTCTGATGCTCGAGAGATTGGGGGCAGGAGGAGAAGGGGACGACAGAGGATGAGATGGCTGGATGGCATCACCAACTCGTTGGACGTGAGTCTGAGTGAACTCTGGGAGTTGGTGATGGACAGGGAGGCCTGGCGTGCTGCGATTCATGGAGTCGCAAAGAGTCGGACACGACTGATCGACTGATCTGATCTGATCTGATGTAGCTTATGAGATTTTAGTTGCCGAAACAGTGACTGAACCTGGGTCCCCTGCATTGGAATTGCAGTCTTCACCACTGAGCCATCATTCCCTGCTTTCTTAATAGAAGGTGCTAACTGTGATAGGAACTTTCCCTAATCCCTGTGATATGACCTCAAGTAAACATTGTAAACACACCGTGTTATGATGAGAATAGTGTTAGGGCTTGTTAAGGCGCATGCGCCGGTTTTCCCTGCTGTTTATGTGGCGTTTTTCTGTCCCCTGGGTTTCCTGGGTCCACTGTCAGAGGTTCTGACCCTTGTCAGCATGGGCACGCCTGTCTCGTGCCCTTTCCATTACTGTGGACTTTGAGCTAATTGTTAGAATTATGCAGAAGAGTGATTCACAGATGATAATTCAGAGCCCGAGAAGTCTCTTATGAATAAATTACTTCAGTTTTACTTATGAATTTTGAAACTTACATTGAAGTCTTATTCTGAATTCTGGATCAATGAGGCATAAGTTTTTATAGGTGGCAGGCATTTCCCTTTTCTGCGTTTATTGATCTGTAAGGCACTTTGTAAAGCTGCAGTCAGGTAGCCTCTTGGTGTCCCTACAGTCCCACTGGTCCGTTAGGCCCCCTGGGGCTGGGAGCACCTCCAGAAAGGAGCGCTGTAGCTATGCGCACCCCAGGGCTGGCTCTGCCAGTGGTGGTCTTCCCTGCGGGCCCAGCCGCCACCAGATCTCTGAAGTGTGGTGTTTGGGGTGGGCAGCCCCTCGTGAGAGGAGCTGGCTGTGCTGTTACTGTCTATGACCTCAGCAGGTTACTCAGTGCACACTGCTGACTGCCCCCGGCCGCCAGCTCTTCCTGCCTTCTTTGCTGGCATGTAGGCCTCGCTGTGGAGTCTGAACAAAACCACACAGTGCACCAGTGGGGCTGGAGGGGGCGTCCACTGTGGGCACCGGTTCACAGTGTACGGCCTGGTGCGTTCGGACATGTCTGCACACACCCAGGTCTGCTGCTTTCCTGACAGACCCTGAGCCTTTGCTCCTTTCAAGGTGCACGTCTTACAAGTCTGTCTTGTTCGTTGCTGTGTCCGCAGCTGCGGGACCTCATGCCTTCGGTGTACTGGGGGGAAGGGGCTACAGAGGCTCTCTTTAGCCTCTTTGTCTTGCAATACGACACAGGGCTTTGCATCCCTCCAGAGCTGGAGTTCTTCCCGGCAAGAGAGGGCTTTGGATGTCTCGCCTGCCTCCATCCCTCTTCCACAGCACAGGCAAGGCAGTGCTTCCAAAATACACTTGCTGAAGAGCTTTACACGACACCTGCTTCCCCTCAGAACCCAGTGTGCATGCGTGTGTGGGTGTGGAAGCCGCTGTCACAGCAGCCTCCTACCACATCTGTCCATACTCTTCCCTCCAGCAGAGGCTCTGCCAGGCCCAGGGGTTTGGGTTTTTTTTGTCCCCCATTTTCTGTGTTGAAGAATACATTTATAATATGCTACGTAAAGTTGCAGGTTAAAGTACGTAATAGAACAGATATTTTAAGCACCTTAGAAACATGGATTTAATATAAAAAGACACCCTAGGACCTAAATAAAAGGCATCCCTGTCACTCCTGCCTCGTGCCTCCCGCCCGCCTGCCCTCACGCTCCCTCTGGCTGTGCCGCCCGCCCCGTCTGCCTTTGTCAGGACCCTTGGCACGCCCTTCGTCAGGTGGACGCCCTTCCTCAGGTGCATCCCCTTTCCTCAGGTGCATCCCCTTCCTTAGTGGCATCCCTTTCTTCAGGTGGCATCCTGTTCCTCAGGTGTATCCCCTTCCCCAGGTGCATCCCTTCCCCAGGTGCATCCCTTCCTCAGGTGGCCCTTGCGGATCCCAGGATGGGTTGTGTCTTCCTGCTGAGCATCTCACGCTGTCTGCTTTTGTCTGTCTGGAAGTGATGCCCCGTGACGACCGCTTGCTGGGGCTTTTCCTGCCAGCGTGTAAGCTGCCGAAGGCAGGGCCCTGTCTGTCTTGGTTGGCTCACGTCTGCTGGAGTGGCAATAAGGGTGCTGGCTTGGCCCATGGTTCTGCGTCCTGTGTGGGGCCTGTGCCGCGGAGACCCGCCTGGGAGCCGCCGCCCAGGGCTGCCCTGAGGCTGCGCTCGTGAATTCTGGTGAACGCTGAGCAGCTGCCGTGTCTTGTCTGGCCTGGGACACATTTTCATCTCTGAAATTTCAGTCCTTTTTCTTAAACCCTGCTGTGTAGTAAGGGTCCCTGTAAGTTCCTCTTTTTAGCTGGGGCTCTCGGGGAGAAGAGGAGAGAGTGGACCTCAGACCCTCCACTTCAAGCTCTGGGGGCCTCATGAGGGGGCGCGGGCTCAGGCGGCAGGCTCCCGCTGAGAGCAGTTACCCAAGACTCAGACAGGAAGCTAGGGCAAAGGAGGACTGTGCATTCTTCCCCGAATCCTAGGCCATTTCCAAGAGTTACATCTTAGATAATTCAGTTTTCTAAGAGAATGTCCATCTCTCTTTTAATTTGCTGTTTACTCTTGATGCAGCCCAAATATGATGATACATGTTAATTTGTAGATTTTTGTCTTGTAGAGACACTATTTTTGTCTGATACAGGTCTATCAAGAGGTTATGGTTTTATTTTATTTATTTTTTGGTGGTCAAAATAAATTTTAATGTAAAAACTGACATAAAATATAGAAATATGTATGTAGAGGAGAAAACAAAATCCAGTTATATTCTATTTTTAAGGGACGTGTGACAATGAAAACACTACTATACATAAAATAGGCAACTAATGAGAACCTACTGTATAGCACAGGGAACTCTACTTAATACTCAATGCTCCTTAGCTTTGTAATTGTTTGGTATATCTATTCCAATCCCTTGGGTTTGAATCCCATTGAGAGGTTATGGTTTTATATCTGTAGAATATTAATCTAATCTGTCTCCAGCTTTAAAAAGCTCAACTTAGCCAGCCGGCTCTTCAGATATGTTCGTGACCAGCTTCCTGTCTTACAGTCTCCCTCACCGATTGGCCTTTGCACAGGTGTTGTCTCTTCACCTTTGACTGTTACGCCTTGAACCTCTGGGTGTACCTCACGCAGCCACAACTGCTGGTACTGGTTGTCCTGCAAACACTGTTCTGTGGGGTGTTTGCCCTGGGCTGTCGTGGGTCTGTGGGGGGTGTGCTATGGGCTGTCAGTGCTCCATGGGGGTGTGCCCGGGGCTGTCCATGGTCCATGGGTGTGTGCCCGGGGCTGTCATGGGTCCATGAGGAGTGTGCCGGGGCTGTCGTGGGTCCATGGAGGTGTGCCTGGGGCTGTATGTGGTCCTTGGGTATGTGTCCAGAGCTGTCATGGGTCCGTGGGAAGTGTGCCAGGGCTGTCATGGGTCGATGGGGTGTGTGCCCGGGGCTGTAGTGGATCTGTGGGGAGTGTGCCCGGGGCTGTCTGTGGTCCATGGGATGTGTGCCCGGGGCTGTCGTGGGTCCGTGGGGTGTGTGCCCGGGGCTGTCGTGGGGCCGTGGGGTGTGTGCCCCGGGGCTGTCGTGGGTCCGTGGGGAGTGTGCCCGGGGCTGTCGTGGGTCTGTGGGGAGTGTGCCCGGGGCTGTCGTGGGGCCGCGGGGTGTGTGCCTGGGGCTGTTCATGGTCCATGGGGGCGTGCCCAGGGCTGTCGTGGGCCCACTGTCCTGTGTTCTGAGTGACCTCCATGCATCACTTTTGATCGCTCAGTGGCAGGTAGGGGTGTGTGTGTTTTTTGCTGAGGCCTGCCTCTCCATTTCTCTGTGTTGTCAGTAGAAAGATGGTAAATAAAGGAGTTTCTGGGTTTCTCGCATCTTCTCTCCAGGCCTCAGTTACTCGTCATCCCAGACTTCGGGACTGAGCTGGATGTGACCGAGGAGGCTTCCCCGTGGTCCCCCTTTGCAGCCCCTGCCCCGCCCCGCCTGTGCACCTGCGAGGCTCCTTCCTAAACTCTCCTGCCCTGACGCCTTCTCTCCAAGTCAGACTCCGGCTTGTAGTCTTGCTTTGCCCACAGCTGAGTCTGTAAACTTGTTGGTTCCTGGTTTCTCTTTATATCCCTGCCCTGTGATGCCTTCATCTATCTACTCCCTCACAGATGCTTGCCAGGCCTCACGTACCTGACTCTGCTGGGTGTTAGGGATCTGATGGGGTGACACCTGCCCCGAGGCCCACAGTGATGGGCGGGATCCCCAGATTCTCCTTTGGGAAGTAAGACTCCTCCCTGATGAGAATAACTTTTGTTTTATTTCCAAACAGTAGTTATCTAGGTAATGGCAGTTTCCTGTATAATTTGCAGGTAGAATAAGTAAAACTTTATATATGTGTATGTGTGTGTATATATGTAATTTTACAATGTGTATTTTATATATTTATATATATTTGCAGTCATCTCAAAAACTACCTTTAAAGAATGTAAATCCTTAGTATATGCTTTTAGAAATAAAAAAAGAAAAACAGAAGAAAGTTATTGAACAGGTAATATTGACATATTCTCTTTTTAAGCATTTCTTTTCACACCACACACTGCATTGATGGCAGGTTAACCCTGCATTCATGCTTTGGGGACCTGAAATGCCAGAAGGCATCCTCTAATGTCCCAAGTTCCCAAATCTTTACCTATCCAAAATTTTCTTTGTAAATACCATGTAAATTTCTTTGTAAATTTACCATTCTTTGTAAATTCCTGAGGTAATTTGTGATTCAAACTGTGAGAAATTGGCAGTGTAAAATACAGGAAAAACCAGTACCTGTTTAAAAAAATAATGAGCTTTTTACTACTGAAGTAAGCAAGGAAGAAAATCATTTGAATGAAATCCAAGCAGAGGCAGAACCCAACTTCTTGCAAAATAAAGAGGAGAGGGTTTCAAGAAACTCCGTGTTGTCACTTGCAGTTTTAGTAGAAAAATGCTTGAAACAAAAATGTCTTTTTACTAGTGAGGGAAGGCAGCCAAGGCAAACGAGGCAGGGCTGCCGGACAAATGGCCGAGTCTGTGGGTGGGAGAGGCGGCCGCCTGGAGCCTGCCCACCTGCGCGCCTCCTTGCGGGCTTGGCGGCTGGGTCCTCAGGCCCCACATGGCCGAGGAAGAAGCCGGTCTCCTTTCACAGCAGAGAAAGAGTCAGACTCCCGCTGGGTGAGCTCTGCCTTGGGTCCTCTCATCGTCTACAAACCTTTCCTTTTTTTTAAAAAAAATTCCATTTTGGTTTTGTCCAGTCTGACAGCCCTTCTTTGTGTTCTGAAACATACCGCCTTCCCGCCAGGCCCAGCGGCCTGCCTGGGAGTGACCTTGTGGTTGAGGGGGTTGCTCTGTGAAGTCCGTCTTCTGCATCAGAAACATGCATAGCTGCCCAGGCCAGTCCAGTGCCCCAGGAGGCTGCAGTGCTTGGGCGTGTGGGCCCATCATGTCTGAGCTTCTGAGACGGCCTCACTCAGTCTCAGCTCCAGTGTGCTGTTTGTGTCCACTCGGCTTTTAGGTATTCTTTATTATGGTTGTGTAGTCACTAAGTCGTGTCCGACTCTTTGTGACCCCGTGGACTATAGTCTGCCAGTCTCCTCTGTCCATGGTATTCTCCAGACAAGAATACTGGAGTGGGTTGCCATTTCCATCTCTAGGGTGTCTTCCTGATCCAGGGATCGAACCCATGTCTCCTGCATTGGCAGGCAGATTCTTTACTGCTGAGCCACCAGTGAAAAGTTCAGTCATGGCCGACTCTTTGCGACGCTGTGGACTGTAGCCCACCATGCTGCTCTGTCCATGGATTTCTCCAGGCAAGGCAAGAATACTGGAGTGGTTAGCCATTCCCCTCTCCAGAGGATCTTCCCAACCCGAGGCTTGAACCCATGTCTTCTATATTGCAGGTGGATTCTTTACTGTCTGAGGCACCAGGGAAGCCCTATGTTTATTATTAGTAGCAATTAAGTAGATAGTTTTAAATTCTGTTAGAGGCCACTGTCCGTTAACAGGTGTACATTCTTAGAAGGGAATCCACAAGGGGGCCTTTTCCCAGCCTAGTAATTTGCTTATCATTCCTTCATTTGTGAAATAGGGCTTATAATTTTTATCTACCAGGGTGGTTTTGAAGAGTGGAGACGTGTGTTTTGAGTGCCCAGTGCTGTATGGCAGGCGGTGGGCAGGAGCTGGTTCTGCTCTGTGGGGGCAGCTGGGGTGGCTGCCCTCAGCCCCTGGCCTGAGAGAGGGCCATTTCCTCTCTGCTGTTGTTTGCATGATAAGGATTCTTTTGTTTTGTTTTATCAGAGGACATGAAGCCTTGATGAGAAGAATAGGCTGTTGAGATAAAAGATGTCTGACCACAGATGGGTGTCTTTTACTATGTGCAGGGACATCATACTCATATAAAGGACTGTGCTTAAATATTTTTTTTTCCAGATTGTGAATTCTAACTCTTCGAACTATTTTGTGTATTTTTACGTTTTAGAACAGATGGTTTTTCATCTAAAGTCAATCAGTGATCATCTCAAATGTTGAGGATACTTGGCCTAGAGAATTTTCACATAGTCTTTTTAACACCTTTATTGAGATATATTGATGTGCGGGAATCTTCGAGCCTGTGTTCACCTGTGAAATTGCCCCACAGCCAAGGTAGTGAACGTGTCTGTCACTTTGCCTCTGCAGCGTCAGCACCCCCTCCTGCCCCACCACAGACGACCCAGGGCTCTGGGCCCTGCAGCAGCTCAGGCGGCTAGGCGTTGACAGCGGCGTGCATGCCTTGGTCCAGCTTCTTTCACTCAGCAAAATTATTTTGAGAAACATCAGTGTTGCATGTATCAGTTTTACATTTTAAGTTTTCAAAATTAACTTCTATTTGCACTCCTAGATGGGAAGCATTACTTCTTTGAAACTATTAACCTGTTGTCAAACTTTGTTGAGAGATCTCTTGAATAACAGTCATAGTGAAAATCTTGAGAGAGCCCTGCCCTGCACTGTCCTGGTCAAAGCCCGACTCAGCACCTCACTTGGGCCCAGCCCCGTGGGTGTGTGCGAGAAGGGCACTCGGGCTCCTTAGGGCATGGCATGCCCTTTGTTATGATGGGGACAGAGGGAATGTGAAACTTGGACTGTTTGCTTGGAGAGGCGCCATGTGTCTGAAGGTGACACCATATTTACTCATTTCTTTTCCTTTTTAGATCCTTCCCAGGAGTTCCATTATGGGTGTGAGAGGTTTGCATGGGTTTGTGGCAAGTAGCTGCCCACATGTATGTACGGTAGTAAACTTCAAGGAGCTGGCAGAGCGCCACCGGAGCCAGCACCCCGGAGGGACGCCCACCATTGTGGTCGACGCCATGTGCTGCCTCAGGTACTGGTACACACCGGAGTCCTGGGTCTGCGGCGGACAGTGGCGGGAATACTATTCTTCTTTGCGAGAATTCGTGAGAACTTTTACCGCTGTTGGCATCAAGCTGATCTTCTTCTTCGATGGCATGGTGGAGCAGTCCAAGAGAGACGAGTGGGTGAAACGCAGACTCAAGAATAACAGGGAGATAGCCAAGATCTTCCACTACATCAAGTCCCGCAGGGAGCAGCCGGGCAGAAACATGTTCTTCATCCCCTCGGGGCTGGCCATATTTACGCGGTTTGCTTTGAAGGCCCTGGGTCAGGAAACTCTGTGCTCGTTACAGGAGGCCGACTATGAGGTGGCCTCCTATGGCTTCCAGAACAACTGTCTTGGGATTCTTGGAGAAGACACTGACTACTTAATCTATGACACCTGTCCCTATTTTTCCATCAGCGAGCTCTCCCTGGACAGTCTGGACACCGTCATGCTCTGCCGGGAGAAGCTCTGTCAGAGCCTCGGGCTCCACCTGGCCGACCTGCCTCTGCTGGCCTGCCTGCTTGGCAATGACGTCATCCCAGAAGGCATGTTCGAGAGCTTTCGGTACAAATGCTTGACTTCCTATGCCTCTGTGAGAGAGAGCTGTGACAGAAAAGGTAACGTTATCTTAGCTGTAGCAGAGCACATATCTAAAGTTCTTCGGTTGCATCAAGGTGAGAAAAAGCTGGAAGAGATGCTACCTTTGGGACCAAACAAAGCTCTTTTTTATAAAGGAGTAGCGTCGTATCTTTTGCCAGGACAGAAATCTCCATGGTTTATCCAAAAACCTGAAGATGTAGTAACTTTGGACAAGCAGGTACTATCCATGAGTTCAGATCCTGAATCTAAGCAAGAGTTTCCCGTGTGTATGGACTCTGAATCCAAGCAGAAATTACCTGTGGGTACAGACCCTGAATTTAACCTAGAAGCACCCATGTGTACAAACACTGAAGTTAAACAAGAAGACCCTGTAAATGTGGGGCCTGAAGCCAAGCATCAAGTAACTGTGGTTTTGGATCCTGAAATCTTAAAGGTAGGTGGACATGCCCACCCGAATGTAATATGTCATGATTGAAAATGTACCCAGTGAATATCTATTGACTGCCTGCAGTGGTTAAGACACAGTGGGGGCCACAGAGCCGAACCCTTGAGTTTAGCTAGGGGCTTCACAATACATGTGAAAACCTGCGTTGTGAGCTCTGTCTCGTGTTGTTCCATGGCTGTTACAGAGTGCTAGGGATTTGAAAGAGAGTCAGCACTGTGGGTTAAGGACAGAGAGAAGTCCCCAGAGGAGTAGTTACAACTGGAGCCAGGCCTTCCTGGGCCCGAGGTTGCTGTGAACAGGCAAAGATGGGACCTGTGCTCTCAGCAGAGCCCTGGGACAAGTAGCTGAGGCCTGGGGTGTGAAGGGCTAAGTAAGGAGAAGATAATTGGGAAGGACAGACGCAGCCAGGTGGTGGATATTCCTGCATGCCACCCTAGGGATTTGAATGTAGTCCGTAAGACGACACAGAGCCTTGATGGTTTTGACGGGGGGCCGCTGTTCACGGACTGCCTGCTCCGCGGAGGTTAGTTGCGGTGTAGCTGTCATCTCATTGAAGCCTCTCGTTATCCTCGGGCTACAGAGCAGTTGCGTGTGGACACTAACGCCCTGAGGCATCTCAGCAAGCACAGAGCTAATTAGGACTTTACTCACAGCTTTTCATTGTTCTTGCGTTGAGAGTCACCATCTTTCCAAGTTAAAAACCTGGGAACGTCTCTCCCATATTTCATCAACAGTCTCTCTTAAGTCTTGTTACTTTGATCTGTTCAGTGGCTCTCACCACCCTGTGTGGATGACTGTAGACGTCTGAGAACTCTTCCTAAACAGACTTTGGCCCCTTGCAGCCCCTTTGTCATGCTGCACGCAGAAAGAAAGCCCTGATTTGCATTTGCTAGCTCTTCGGAGGGAAGCGGTGACCTGCACAGAGAGGGCCGCTGTCCCTGCTGCTGCCTGCTGCTCCAGCCGTACCTGCCCCTCCTGCCTGCCCCTCTCCCGGACGGCCCTCCGGCCCCTCCGCTGGTCGGTGCCTGCTGGGTTTCCCCGTCACACCCAGAGAGGCCGCCCACCCTGTGTGAGAGACCGATGTTTGCCGCAGGTGCCTCCGGAATGTCCTCTCTGGTTCAGTCTTTCCTTCCAGACCAGGTGATCCTGTGAGGGCCTGGCCGTGTTGGTTCTTGTCCTGCCCTGCCGCGGTCTCAGGGAGTGTCCTCTACCTCTTCTGTCTCTACGCTCTCTGTCAGTGACTTCTCCCCTCCGTCCTGCACAGCTGCAAGGAGTCTTCCCTCTCTCTGTCACATGCCTTGTAGCAGAGGGGGTAGCTTCTTATCGTAGGAAATTATAGTGAGAGGTAGAATATGGTACATGTTTCAAGAGAGTTATAGGTGAAAAAGTATTAAGAACTTTACTCTGCCTGGAAACATTCTTAACTGCTTTTTAGAGGGAAAAGAATGTGAGTGGACATTGGAGGAGGGTTGGAGGCGGACCTGCACGTGGAGGTCCCGACGAGCAGTGGGAGGTGGGTGGAACGTGTCAGCTTGGAGACAGGCGGGCCTCAGTGCAGCCCGAGGAGAAAGGTGAGCAGAGGCAGGACAGGGGGCCCAGTCTGCGCTTGGCTTCCATGCTTAGTGTGGTTGCGTCGCTGGCTCTTCAGTGACACGCCTCTGCGTAGTTGTTCCTGGCTCTCGGCCGTTCCTCACTGTCTCCACTAACAGCTCTTGCTGGCCGCCCTGGTCTCCCGCTCACGTGAGGCCGTGGGTGTGCAAAGGCTAAAGGACATGTCTGCAGTGGTCACACAGCTAGTTCTTGTAGACCCCGAGTTTGAGCCCAAGCCTTCCATGCTTCACAAGATCGCACCCACCTTCCCTGGGTGGGGGAAGTCTGAAAGTCCATTGGCACTGGGAGAGGGACGCGCTGTGGTCAGGAGTCGGGAAGCGGGGGAACAGAAGAGTCTGAAAGGGAGCCGCCCTGCTCGGAGTCTCATTAGAGAGTTGGGCGGTATCTGCGTTTTGTCCAGCCCAGGACTCAGAGAAGTCCCCTGCCACACCTCCAGCACCATTCCAGGCCCTCTCTGCTTGCTTCTGTTTCGCTCTGGTTCCTGCCGGTCCCCAGCTCTCACTTCCGTCTGTGTGCCTCGCACCTGTCAGTCTGGGCTCCTCCTCATGCACCCTGGCTGTGTTCGCTGTGCCTGACCCATACCCACTGGGTGTGGTGGCCTGGCATCTCACCCCGTTTATTCCAAGGGGAGTCCAGGAAAGTTAGGTCCAGCCACAGAGGGCAAGCATGTGTGTGCTGAGAGAGTTAAGGACTTAGTTCTTAGCCTCTTTTAGGAGGCATGGGATAGCAAGCGGGGGTGTGGTGAGATCAGATACTTGTTTTCTGAAACACAGCAGGGAATGGACCGGTGTGTCTATGAGCTGGAATTAGGGAAATGGAACTTGAGTACAAGAAGCAACTCAGGTAATGTTTCAGAAGAGAATCCTGCTGTGCAGGTGAAGCTCCTGTGCTCAGGCTGGTGGGATGGGGTTGGCCTGAGCCAAACAGAAGGTAGGCTTCACGGGGACCATCTGATGCTTAAAATGTGTGTTCTACATGTAGTGGAGACCCTCGAGGTAGAAGCAGTGATGCCCTGAGGGGTGAAGGGCATCCGAGGGGGAGGAGGGGGAGGTAAGAGTAAGCTGACAAGGGCCCGGGAGGCAGGTTCAAGGGTAAGAAGGAAGGCGGGTCTGCCCGATGCCGCAGCGGCCATGGATGGGGCTCGGAGGTTGTCAGGATTGGCATGTGGGAGGATCGGGGGGCCTACAGAGCTGTGGTCACCCATGGGCTTGGTGGAGGTCAGATGACAGAAATTTGGTGGCAGTTTGGAAGCAAAAAAGGCAGAAGCTGGGGATGGGGTTGCTTTTTGTGGAAGTCTGGTAGAAGGAGCCCAGCAGAGTCTCCTGGGCCTGTGGGGCGGTGGGGGTGGGGGGAGGACAGAGTGTGTCCTGAGTCAGTGGCACTTGGACTTCTTGAGCTTAGAGGCCGCTTTGAAAATAATTTGGAAGTTTCTTTAATTCCCCTTAAAAATTCCTTAAAAAATATTTTTCAGTATCATCTTCCAGCACTGACAATAGATAACCAGAATTCAAACGTGCATTTTGGTGACATGTAGTCACCCTAGAAGTCCTTTGGTGCCAAGTAGCTGAATGTAGCAATTGCCTGGGTGCATGCACACAACCATTGCTGTTTCCTCCAGCAATTGGATAAACTGAATTCTTGCTTTAGAATTTTCAGATTAGGTGAATATGTTAAAGTTTTTCCAAGTGTGGAATACTATATCTGTAGTAAGGGCAGAGATAAAAGATGCTGAGGTGGTGAGCTAGTTAATGAATTAATATTATAATTGTAGAAAACTTCTCTGAAAACCCTGTGTACACCCAGAAAAGAATGTTACATCTCAACTCTGTACAGTTGCCAAAATTGGAGGTTTTCTGATAGAATGAATATATAATTTGTTATAACTTTATAGATAAATTTGTCAAAATTCTAACTCTTGAAATAAAAAAAGAGGAAGAAACGTAAGAAGGTATAGGAAAATACATTAGAGGGTTCAGTTCAGTTCAGTTCAGTTGCTCAGTTGTGTCTGACTCTTTGCGACCCCATGAATTACAGGCCTCCCTGTCCATCACCAACTCCCGGAGTTCACTCAGACTCATGTCCATTGAGTCAGTGATGTCATCCAGCCATCTCATCCTCTGTTGTCCCCTTCTCCTTCTGTCCCCAATCCTTCCCAGCATCAGAGTCTTTTCCAATGAGTGTATTGTACCTTAAAAGAATCATAAAATATCTAACCATATTGTTTCTGATAGATTCTGTATCAAAAGGGGCATTATAGAGAAATATGTTACTTCTAATGATCTTTCATTGGTTAGAGCATCAAGTAATAACTCTTTTGGGATCCTTGCTGACTTTAAAGCTGCTAGCTTGTCTGCCATCCTGATTTAAAGAAGCATTTAGCCATGAAATAGACCCTGGAGTATGTCTAGCCAGAGAGCAGTCGTGGCCGCCTGTTGGCCATGCACTATTTGCCAGCCTCTGTATTAGCTCATTTAATCCTCATGGATAGTTCTCTGAGGACAGCACCTTTGTTAAACCTATTTTACATGTGAAGGAAGCAGGCACTGAAGGTATTAAGACTCAAGTCACCGGAGTGAATGGGCCTGAGCGAGCGCGTCACATGCGTCAGTAGCAGGACACTGATGCACAGAGGTTCCAGGCTGTAGTCAGAGCGCATTTTACATGCCATCGGGGGTCAGTTCAGTTCAGTTGAGTCAGGCCTCCCTGTCCATCACCATCTCCCGGGGTTCACCCAGACTCACGTCCATCGAGTCAGTGATGCCATCCAGCCATCTCATCCTCTGTCGTCCCCTTCTCCTCCTGCCCCCAGTCCCTCCCAGCATCAGAGTCTTTTCCAATGAGTCAACTCTTTGCATGAGGTGGCCAAAGTACTGGAGTTTCAGCTTTAGCATCATTCCTTCCAAAGAAATCCCAGGGCTGATCTCCTTCAGAATGGACTGGTTGGATCTCCTTGCAGTCCAAGGGACTCTCAAGAGTCTTCTCCAACACCACAGTTCAAGAGCATCAATTCTTTGGCATTCAGCCTTCTTCACAGTCCAACTCTCACATCCGTACATGACCACAGGAAAAACCATAGCCTTGACTAGATGGACCTTTGTTGGCAAAGTAATGTCTCTGCTTTTGAATATGCTGTCTAGGTTGGTCATAACTTTCCTTCCAAGGAGTAAGCGTCTTTTAATTTCATGGCTGCAGTCACCATTTCATGTTTCCACAAAGAACACTCTCACCACTGCAGGATTACTCTTCACATTAAAGCCACCCTACCCCTGATGGCATGTAAAATGCGCTGTAACAACCTGCAGGATTACTCTTCACAGTGCATTTTACATGCCATCAGGGGTAGGGTGGCTTTAAATTGTGAAGAGTAATCCTGCAGCGGTGAGAGTGTTCTTTGTGGAAACATGAAACCTGTATGTTGGTTATTACAGGCCATCTGATCTCAACTCCTCATTGAGTGGGAGCGTGGCATCTGTTTACATCATTCATCTCATCACTTCCCAATGGTGACACTGCACTGCATTCAGAGCAGAAGGAAGCACGTCCTCAGGCAGTTTCTGCTCAGTAAAACAGTACTGAACAGGTGAATGAGAGTGATGCAGTTTCTAATCCCAAAGAATTTATGGTTTAATAGGAGAGATGAGGCAAGGTAACAAGTGGACGGTAAATGCGAGTTGAGCCCCTCAGGTCGGGGAGGTGAGTTCTTATTCACAGAGGATGGCAGGGTTCTGGAGAGATGACAGAACCCTGAGGTTCTAGGGAGGTTTGGGGGAACCTCACGGGGCAGAGACCCAGAAGTGGCTTTTGGGAAGGGCTGAAAGAGGTCAGTTTCTATCATGGAAGTTGGGCTCTAGAGTGTCCACAAGGGGTGCACAGGAGGAGATGGAGGTCTTCAGGGCCTCTTCAACTCAGGCTGAAGAGTCTGGTAGTCGGCCTGAGTGCAGTGATTGGGCCTCTGTTTCTAGGAAGACAGTGTCACTGGGGTGAAGAGTGGGTTGGAGAGCCTGGAGAGGGGCGGCTGGACCCCTGGGCAGCCCCTCTCCCTGTCGGGTGGACAGGATGTTGAGTGACGGCAGAGGTAAGTCCCAAGTCTGGTTGGTGGGTGGAAATTGGAGGAGGAAAGTGGTAATAGAAAGTTCTGAGCTGGAAGCACAGAGGCCAGCTTGACGTCCTGAGTTTGAGTGACATTTACTCTACCTCTGAGCCCTAGAAGGCCTTGGATTTCCTGCTGAAGGTCATGGTATTGTTTTCAAGGAGAAACAAGTTGCATTTAATTGTTGGGCAGGTCGCCAGAGCACAGCATGTCCAGGCAGAGAGCTACCTGGTGTACAGCGTGATGAGCAGCGGCGAGGTGGAGTGCAGCAACAGCTTGGAGGACGCCACGGACCAGGCCCTGCCCAGCCAGGCCTTCGTCTACCGCCCCGTGCGGCAGCGCGTCTACTCCCTTCTGCTGGGGGGCGGCGGCGGTGAGTTGTGGTCTCCAGGGGCCATGCACCTGGAGCTGGTTCTGAGAACTGGCCGGATGGAATGAGTGCATGCTTTCAGGACTCAGATTTGCTTCTCTGTAAAGTCTGGAATGGAAAATGCCACTCGCATCTGCACAGGATTAAGGGTAAATGCATGGGATGTCTGTTTATCTGATTAGCAAGCAGTTGACCAGAGTTCATTGGAAGAGAAGTGCATTGTTTCTGTTGTAAAGCAGTTGTATTTTTATTCCTTAGAAGGATTTAAGAAATTTAAAAAATTTGGAAACTCTTTCCTCCTATAGAAGTGTAGTGTAGGGTGTGTCTGTTATTAGAAGACAGTTTTGTATGATTATGGTATGTCTTCTTTCTATTCTTTTACTTTTAAACTATTCTTAATAGTTGGAGCATTTCTCTTTTAAGCAGCATGTCAGTCTTGCAGTCTCTGTCTTTTAGCTGGATTGTCTGGGCTGTTTACGTTCGCTGTGCCGCTGGCTGGCGTGGCCGGGCTCGCTGTGCCGCTGGCTGGCGTGGCCGGGCTCGCTGTGCCGCTGGCTGGTGTGGCCGGGCTCGCTGTGCCAGCTGGCGTGGCCGGGCTCGCTGTGCCAGCTGGTGTGGCCGGGCTCGCTGTGCCGCTGGCTGGCGTGGCTGGGTTTATGTCTTCATTGTGCTCTTTGCTCTGTCCTCTTTTCCCTATTTTCCCCTTTTCTGACTTCTTTTGGAATAGTTGAATAATTATTAGTATTTTGCTTTATATTGGCTTACTGTTGGACTTGAATTATTAGATTTACTTGTTTTTATGTGTTTGTTTTTTTAGCAGTTGCTCTAGGGTTTATAATGTATGTCTTTAACTTGTCGGAATTTGACTTCAGTATTATACCATGTAAGGCATACTGTAAAAACCTTACAACAGTGTACTTCATTTCCCCCTTCATTTTTGCTATTCAGTATATTTTAAAGATTTTATTTTGAAATAATTAAATACTCAAGGGAGTTGCAAAAAATAGCATATAGGATTTCATGTACCCTTTATAAAATGACATTGTATATAATAAAGTATAATATCAAAGCCAGGAACTTGACATTAATACAATACTATGAAGCAGACTATAGATGTTACTCACTTCTCAGCATTTTTTACCCCCATTTGTTTGTGTATGTGTATAATTCTGTGCAGTATT
The DNA here is from genome assembly GCF_002263795.3 of Bos taurus. NCBI lineage: Eukaryota > Metazoa > Chordata > Mammalia > Artiodactyla > Bovidae > Bos > Bos taurus. The sequence goes on from NC_037336.1 coordinate 103,969,800, forward strand.
CTCCATACAAGATACAGGTGTGGATATGCTGATATCCATATACAGATACGGATGTATTCTCTATACAAGATACAGGCGTGGATATGCTGATATCCATATACAGATATAGAAGTATTCTCCATACAGGATACGGGCGTGGATATGCTGATATCCATATACAGATGTGGATGTATTATCCATACAAGATACAGGCGTGTTCCATGGCCACAGGGGCTCTCCATCTGCTGCCTCTTCATAGCCACCTTCTGTCCCTGTCCCCTGGTGAACAGCGGTCAGTCCTCCAGCTCAACCCTCTGGTCATTTGAGAATGTCACATAAGTGGAATCATGGTGGTAGTAGCCTTTTGAGATCATGCACATGTTTTAAGCATAAACACATGATTCTTATTTTTACTTTAAGCTGTTGGCAGACATTTTTGTGAAGGACCAGGTGATAAACATTTTAGGCTTTGAGGGCTCCACAGTCAGTAACAGCTAATGAGCTTTGTTGAGGCAGGTGCCCTAGACACAAATCCAGAAGGGCATGTTGTGCCATTGAAGCTTTGTCTAGTTTTCCCATGTCACACAGTTTGAATTGTATGTCATTGGTCTGTGTCACAGAATATTCTTCTTTCAATAATTTTCTAATCATTTAAAGCAGTATGAAAAGCATTATTAGCTTTCAGACTGAATAAAGGCAAGCCAGCCAGATTTGGCCTGTGAGCTGTGCTTTTGGTTGTTTTGGAAATGAGTTAATTGGTGAGTCGATGTCTGCCGTGTGTGCCATTTCTGGTGCTCTTTACTGCAGAAATATAATTCTTCTGGAGGTAGAAGTTTAGATACTTCTTGTCTGGCCCTTTGAGGGTGTCATTCTCTTGTCTCTAGCTTGTGTTTCTCCTGAGATGACCGTGGTCCTTCTGACTGTTGGGTCCGCAGGTTGTGAGTGTTTCTCTGGCTGTTGAGGGTTTTCTGCTGATTGCTGGTTTTCAGCCCCTGTTTAAGCTGAACTTTGGAGTCATTTCCTCCATGTGTATTCTGCTTGCAGCTCTTGAGCTCCTTGGGTCTGTGAGTTTCTGTTCCCTGCTGACTTTGAGAGCGCCGTTTCATTGAACACTGTCTTCTGTGTCTCTCTGTCACTCTAGGCCCCTATCACATGCCTGGTTCACACCTCACAGTGCCCCTCAGGCACCAAGGCTCGATTGTTAAGCCTCTTCTCTCTGTGCTTCAACTTGGATCCCTCTTGTTGCTCTGATTTCACATTTACAGAGCCTTTCTTCGGTAGTATCTAGTCTGCTACTAGCCCATCCAGTGAAATTGTCGTTTCAGATATTGTATTTTTAGCATTTTTTAAAAATCTTCCATTTCTTTCTTCCCTGTCTTCATGTTTTCCTTTAAATCCTTAAACTTGTTTGCACTACCTGTTTTCAAGTCCTTATCTACTAATTCCATCACCCCTGTCATTGCTGGGCCTGTCTGTTTATTGACTTTTCTCCTTCTGGTGGGTCCACATGTTTCTGCTTATTCTCGTGTTCAGTATTTTACTGTACTCTAGAAGGTTTTGGATCTGTGAAGGGTCTTGCCTTTTGTCCTGTAAGGGGTCGTTTACCTGATCCTTGCAGGGTTTGCCTGAAGCCTTGTTAGGTGGTCTGGGGAACCTCAGGAGATAGAGGGGCCCTGTTTCTGAGGCCGGAGCTTCCTGGGCTGTCACCGAGTGCCGATGTCTGACGTGGCCGCTGCACACGGTGGCCCTGTGCGGCCCCAGGGTCACATGGCCCGTGGCCATCTGCCTGGCCTCGTTGAGCCTTGCCCTGGGTGTAACACGCTGTGTTCCTCGGGACCTCGGGGTGCTCCTCTGCATGGCGCCGGCTCTGATTCTGCTCATAGCCCTGCTGTCGGGACAGCCTGTCCTCTCCGAGCCCTGCTTTGCTCTGCTTTGCTCTCCTCTCTTGCTCTTCTGGGCTCTCACTGCCTCAGCTGCCATCTGCATGGCGCCCTGGGTAGACTCTCTGCTTGAGGGTGCCGGGGCTTCTCGGGTCCTCAGTACGGGAAGGATCTTGGCTGTAGCCCTGCAGTCCCTGTCTTGGCCACACCTACCCTCCTCTCCTGCTGTAGGTGCCGACGGAGGTGAGTGCTGGTATGGTGCTTGTATCTTTTTTGTGGCTTTTCTCTGCCCTTGGAGAGTTCAGTTCTGCATGCTGGTACATTTTTCTCCCACCCATATGTCTATTGTCCATTACCGGAGCTGCTCAGAGATGATGCTGGACCTCCTGGACTGATGTTTTGTTTCTTCATCCTTCCTTCCGGTTTGTTTTTCCTGCATTTGGGGAACATTTCACCACTTCGTTCTCAGCTCTTTGAGAGGTTTCCCTCTCTCCTTCCTGTCTCATTCTTCTCTCCGTTGAGACCTCGCTCGTCTTACTGACACTTCTCCTAGAAGTGGAATTCCTGCTGGAAGCCTTGAGCCTCACTGGTGGGGGCTGGAAGAAGTGGGTTTGCCCCCTCTTTACCCAGGCGCTTTCTTTCACTTGCATTGCTTTAAGAATCAAATCCATGTCGACGGATACAAAATGCATTTCCCAACCCAAGCCATCCTTCTGATCAGTTCTCTTTATCCCTCAGGCCCTTAAACACTAACTTCCCCAGATTCCTCCCTTCTTCCCTCATCAAAAGTGATTTCCCATCACTCACTGGGACCATCTTGCATGTGGGAGAGGGATGGTTGGGTGGGGAGGTTGGGGAGGAAGGAGGTGCCCCAGAGGGCCACTGACCCAGTGTCTCCTCTCCCTCCCTGGAAAAGAAGTAATTTCCTCTCTGAGGGCACCGTGTGCTCTTCGTTCTTCAGCAGATTATGGTTTGTACTTGCCCGTGTGCATTGTCCATGGCTGCCTCCCCACCAGGCTGAGCAGGGCCTGGTCAGGGGCATTCTGTTGCACCTGGCAGATGTCTCAGCATGAATTAGTGACCGATATATGTGTTTAAAATACTACCTCTTCAGAAGTGCTTGCATTTAGCAAGGCATTCCTTGGAAAAGGATTACTCTGATGGTTGAATTTCAGACACAGAGGGAGAGCGATGGTCCCTCAAATGCCACTACACGAGCAGCTGTCTCTAAGCCCTGTCTGATGGGCAGGCGGGAGCACTTGTTTGGAGTGAGGTTTAGAATCAAAGGTGCCTTTAGCTCCACAGTCATTGACTCTCCACACCACAGCTCCTGCAGGTGTGCAGCTGTGGACACTGGAGGTCTGAGCCAAAGCATGACACCAAATTGATGACTTCATCCCTCAAAGTTCCTCATTATGGGCAAGGTTTGGATAACAGATCTGTTGGATGCTCCCGTTCATCTGGAATGTTGGAGGGTGCCTCTTTAGGGAGTGCTTGGTCATTGTCACTCCTCCCTGTATTTATATAGTTGAGCATATGGTGTTTAGACAGCTCAGTGGTGTCATGGCCAAAACAGGGGAGAAACCCTGAAGTCACTCAGTCCTCAGCCTGTCCTTGGCTTCACGCCTGTTCTTACCGCTGATTTTAACACTGTCTGTTTTTTAGTCTCCCTAGTGATAACATTAGATAAAATCATCGGGAAGCTTGATGCATTTTAAGAAATAAAAGAAACTCAAAAAGGTGCAAGAAGGCAGACTCTGTCTGCTTTCTCCCTCCCATCTCACTGGTTCGCAGCTCAGAATGGCCCACGCCTGTGGCCCTCTTTAACAGTTAATATTAACTGTCCTTTTTCCTTGTCACTTTCCCCTCATTTTCACCATGCAGACATTCCAGGAATCCAGTGGGAATTGCAGGAGGCTGATAGACTTGTGATGGACACCTTTGCAAAGCATCTGCAGGGCATCAGCTCCTCTGAGTCCTAGAGGTTGACCTAAAAAGTAATCCTTTTTTCCAAAAGATATATACAAAAAAGAAAGTTTGGGGGAATTTTCTGTTTTTTAAGGACTAAAGCCACACATAATTATAGATTAATCCAGCAATATAAAAAATGTAGGATCATAAAGACAAATATAAACTTTTTAAAGCCTGGAGAGTTGTTATCAAACTTGAAAATCCCTGTGATTGAGAGGTTATAGTTGACATTGCTTCTGTTCATTCTCTTCCCCTCCCAGTGCTCACAGACCTGCCAGATTGTGTGAGAGGAGTGGGCACTTTTGAGAGTTTGTGTGTTGGAATAATCAAGAGTTTTTAACGGGAGAAAGGTTGGACATGTAGACAGACCCACATTTTTGCTCCCAGGGGAACATTTTTTAGTTATATACAGAAGCTTTTATAAATGGTATGATGTGTCTGTCTTTTGGAAATAGCAGGAGAACAACTTTGGTTGTTATTTTTTTGTTTTCCATGTAAAATGTTATAGTGTGAATAGAGAGTAAAACTAGCAAAGAACTTTCACTTGAGTTTTACTTTGCTCTTTGAACTCGGAAACCAGCAAATCGAAAGTTCAAATGAGAAAATCAAGCTTTTCTTTTAGGAATTATCAAACTCAATCTCCTCTTCTCTTTTTCTTCGTATGTAGGCGTTTAAGAAGATTATTTTATTTTAATTCAGACAAACTAGATTATTGCAAACATTTCTGCTATTTCAAAATACATACCAGATTAAATCTTTGAAAATATGTGGTACCTCAGAAAACTCAGCAGTGGGTACAGGACTAGAAAAGGTCAATTTTCATTTCATTTCCAAAGAAGGGCATTGCCAAGGAATGTTCCAGCTACTGTACAGTTGCAGTCATTTCACATGCTAGCAAGTATCATGCTCAAAATCCTTCAAGTTAGGCTTCAGCAGTACATGAACTGAGAACTTCCAGATGTACTAGCTGGGTTTAGAAAAGGCAGAGGAACCAGAGATCAAATTGCGAATATTTGATGGGTCATGGAGAAAGCAAGGGAGGACTGGAAAAACATCTACTTCTGCCTCATTGTCTTTTCATACTGTTCATAGGATCCTCAAGGTAAGAATGCTGAAGTGGTTTGCCATTCCCTTCTCCGGTGGACTCTGGGAGATAGTGAGGACAGGGAACCCTGGCATGCTGTAGTCCATGAGGTCACAAAATTTAACGACTGAGTGACTGAAAAACAGCAACTGCTTCATTGACTACACTAAAGCCCTTGACTGTGTAGGTCACTACAAACTGGAAAATCCATCGTTCAAAGAGAAGGGAATGCCAGACCTCCTGACCTACCTCCTGAGAAACCTGTATGCAGGTCAAGAAGCCACAGTCAGAACCGGACATGGAACAACTGACTGGTCAAAATGGGGAAAGGAGTACAAAGTGACAAGGCTGTATACGTCTCCCTACTTGTTTAACTTCTCTGCAGAATACTTCATGCTAAATACCGGGCTGGATGAATCATAAGCTGGAATCAAGATTGCTGGAAGAAATAGCAACCACCTCAGATATGTAGATAATACCACTCTAATGGCAGAAAATGAAGAGGAACTAAAGATCCTTTTGATGAGGGTGAAAGAGGAGAGTGAAAAAGCTAGCTTGAAACTCTACATTCAGAAAACTAAGATCATGGCATCTGGTCCCATCCCTTCATGGCAAGTAGAAGGGGAATAAGTGGAAGCAGTGACAGGTTTTCTTTTTTGGGGCTCCCCCCGAAAATGACTGCAGCCATGAAATTAAAAGACACTTGCTCCTTGGAAAGAAAGGTATGACCAACCAAGACACCATATTAAAAAGCAGAGACATCACTTTGCTGGCAAAGGTCCAAGTCAAAGCTGTGGTTTCTCCAGCAGTCATGTACGGATGTGAGGGCTGGACCATAAAGAAAGACGAGTGCCAGAGAATTGATGCCTTTGAATTGTGGTGCTGGAGAGGACTCTCGAGAGTCCCTTGGACTGCAAGATCAAACCAGTCAGTCCCAAAGGAAATCAACTTTGAATATTCATTGGAAAGACTGATACAAAAGCTGAAGCTCCAGTACTTTGGCCACTTGATCTGAAGAGCCGACTCATTGAACCCTGATGCTGGGAACATTTGAAGGCAGAAGGAGAAGGCGGCAGCAGAGGGTGAGATGGTTAGATAGCATCACCGACTCAATGGAAATGAACTTGAGCAAACTCCTGGAGATAGTGAAGGACAGAGGCGCTTGGTGTGCTGCAGTCCAAGGGGTTGCAAGAGTCAGACTTGACTTAGTGACTGAACAACAACAACCAGAGAATGGACTAATTTTCCAGCCAAAATGCATTTATTTTAAGAAGATTTCAGGTAACACTTTGCATCTAGCTGTGGCTTTTGGAAGAAGCAGGGAGCTGTAACTGTGTCTGTGGTAGGGATAATCTGAATTAACAGAGAAAATGCTTCCAAATGAATGTCTCGGTTTGGACAGAGACCTCATTCAGACTAAAGACTTATTCTTTGCACGTTGATAGGCTGTTCTGGCCACTCTGCACTGCCTCTTCTGGCAGAAGGAGGAAACAGGCATACTGAGTGTCCCTGTCACATTCCTGCTCACCAGGGGAGTGGCAGGATGCAGAAGAGCCTGCAGACACCTGGCCTCCACTTCAGAGAAGACGCTCATTTGTGTCTCTTTTCCTGTATCCTTCCCCACCATTTCTGATAAAATTTTGTTTAGGGAATGAAAATTAAGGTTAGCGGTTCCAATTGAACTTTCATCTTCTGGCTAGCTAATTTTATTTGAAAGATAAGAGTTTCCTATTCAAGGCTCTGTAAGTAAATAGCTGTAAGTGCTATAGTGTATGCAGCAAATTTCACTCTTGTTCTGGTCAGTTAAACTCATCAGGTGTTCAGTTAATCATTTTAAAAGCAAAAGCTTTTCTTAGTTTGTTAATTAAGAAATACTTTGGAATTAATATGCACCTAACTGCCAGTTCAGTTCAGTCGCTCAGTTGTATTTGACTCTTTGCGACCCCATGGACTGCAGCACGCCAGGCCTCCCTGGCCATCACCAGCTCCCAGAGCTTTCTCAAACTCATGTCCATCAAGTTGGTGATGCCATCCAACCATTTCATCCTCTGTCATTCCTTTCTCTTCCTGCCTTCAGTCTTTCCCAGAATCAAGATCTTTTCTAATAAGTCAGCTCATCAGTGGCCAGAGTGTTGGAGCTTCAGCTTCAGCATCAGTCCTTCCAAAGAATATTCAGGACTGATCTCCTTTAGGATGGACTGGTTGGATCTCCTTGCAGTCCAAGGGACTCTCAAGAGTCTTTTTCAACACCACGGTTCAAAGCATCAGTTCTTCCGTACTCAACTTCCTTTATGGTCCAACTCTCACACCCATGCATGACTACTGGAAAAACCATAGCTTTGACTAGACAGACCTTTGTTGGCAAAATAATGTCTCTGCTTTTTAATATGCTGTCTAGGTTGGTCATAACTTTCCTTCCAAGGAGCAAGTGTCTTTTAATTTTAATGGCTACAGTCACCATCTGCAGTGATTTTGGAGTCCAAGAAAATAAACCCTCTGTTGTCCAAGTTATGGAGAAGAGAGGGAATTTGGCATCAGTGCTCGTCTGCATAATGAGGAAAGAGGGGGTTGGGTTGATGTGCTGGTCTAAATTTTGAGAGAAGAGCTCCTGGTGTTGGTGCTGGTCTTAAGCCTGTTTTCTCTTAGGCCTGCTGCTCCTGTTGGACTCATCTCCATGGGCAGTGCCATCCTCCTGGATTGTAGCTGGGCAGATAATGCTAAGGTGCCTTGCCTAACTCAGTGGAACTATGAGCCATGCCATGTAGGGCCACCCAAGATGGACAGGTCATAGTGGAGAGTTCTGACTAAATGTAGTCCACTGGAGAAGGGAATGGCAAACCACTTCAGTATTCTTGCCTTGAGAACCCCATGAAAAGGCAAAAAGATTTGACACTGAAAGATGAACTCCCCTGGTTAGTAGGTGCCCAAAATGCAACTGGGGAAGAGTGGAGAAATAGATCCAGAAAGAATGAAGAGGCTGAGCCAAAGCAAAAACAGTGCCCAGTTGTAGATGTGACTGGTGATAGAAGTACCAGCTCCAAAACTGTAGAGAACAATACTTCATAGGAACCTGGAATGTTAGGTCCATAAATCAAGGTAAATTGAAAGTGGTCAAACAGGAGATGGCCAGAGTGAACATCAACATTTTAGGAATTGGTGAACTAAAATGGACCAGAATGGGTGAATTTCATTCAGATGACCATTATATCTACTACTGTGGGCAAGAATCCTTTAGAAGAAATGGAATAGCCCTCATAGTCAACAAGAGTCCCAAACAGTACTTAGGGGCAGTCTCAAAAATGACAGAATGATCTCTGTTCGTTTCCAAGGCAAAGCATTCAATAGCACAGTAATCCAAGTCTATGCCCCAACCACTAATGTCAAAGAAGCCAAAGTTGAATGGTTCTGTGAAGACCTACAAAACCTTCTAGCTGCTAAGTCACTTCAGTCATGTCCAATTCTGTGTGACCCCATAGATGGCAGTCCACCAGGCTCCGCCACCCCTGGGATTCTCCAGGCAAGAACACTGGAGTGAGTTGCCATTTCCTTCTCCAATGCATGAAAGTGAAAAGTGAAAGTGAAGTCGCTCAGTCGTGTCCGACCCTCAGTGACCCCATGGACTGCAGCCTTCCAGGCTCCTCCGTCCATGGGATTTTCCAGGCAAGAGTCCTGGAGTGGGTTGCCATTGCTTTCTCTGGCAAAACCTTCTAGAACTAACACCAAAAAAGAGATGTCCTTTTCATCATAGGGGACTGGAATGCAAAAGTAGGGAGTCAAGAGATACCTGGAGTAATAGGCAAGTTTGGCCTTGGAGTATGGGCAAAATGAAGCAGGGCAAAGGCTAACAGAGTTTTGCCAAGAGAACGCACTGGTCAGAGCAAACACCCTCTTCCAACAACACAGGATACAACTCTGCACATGGACATCACAAGATGGTCAATACAGAAATCTGATTGTTTATATTCTTTGCAACCGAAGATGGAGAAGCTCTATACAGTCAGCAGAAACAAGAACGGGAACTGACTGTGGTTCAGATTATGAGCTCCTTATAGTAAAATTCAGGCTTTAATTGAAGAAAGTAGGGAAAACCACTAGACCATTCAAGTATGACCTAAATTAAATCCCTTATGATTACACAGAGGAAGTAGCAAATAGATTTAAGGTATTAGGTCTGATAGATAGAATGGACAGAGGTTTGTAACATTGTACAGGAGGTGGTGATCAAAACCATCCCCAAGAAGAAAAAATGAAAAAAGGCAAAATGGTTGTTTGTGGAGGTCTTACGGATAGCTAAGAAAAGAAGAGAAGTGAAAGGCAAAGGAGAAAAAGGAAAGATACATCCATCTGAATGCTGAGTTCCAAAGAATAGCAAGGAGAGATAAGAAAGGCTTCCTAAGTGGTCAATGCAAAGAAATAGAGAAAAACAATAGAATGGGAAAGACTAGAGATATCATCAGAAAATTAGAGATACCAAGGGAACACTTCATGCAAAGATGGGCACAATAAAGGACAAAAATGGCATGGACCTAACAGAAGCAGAAGATATTAAGAATAGGAGGCAAGAATACATAGAAGAACTATACAAAAACGGATCTTTCTGACCCAGATAACCATGATGGTGTGGTCACTCACCTCGAGCCAGACATCCTGGAGTGTGAAGTCAAGTGGGCCTTAGGAAACATCACTACAAACCAAGGTAGTGGAGATGATGGAATTCCAACTGACCTATTTCAAATCCTACAAGATGATGCTGTGAAAGGGCTGCAGTCAATATGCCAGCAAATTTGGAAAACTCAGCAGTGGCCACAGGACTGGAAAAGGTCAGTTTTCATTCTTATCCCAAAGAAAGGCAATGCCAAAGAATGTTCAAACTACCACACAATTGCACTCATTTCACATGTTAGCAAAGTAATGGTCAAAATTCTCCAAACGAGGCTTCAATATTAGGTTAACCAAGAACTTCCAAATGTTCAAGCTGGATTTAGAAATGGCAGAGGAACCAGGGATCAAATTGCCAGCATCCATTGGACCATAGAAAAAGCAAGAGAATTCCAGAAAAACATCTACCTCTCCTTCATTGACTATGTTAAAACCTTTAGCTGTTTTGGGTCATAGCAATCGGTGCAAAATTCTTAGAGAGATGGGAATATCATACCGCTTTACCTGCCTCCTGAGAAATCTGTATTCAGGTCAAGAAGCAACTGTTAGAACTGAGCATGGAACAAAGGACTGATTCAAAATTGGAAAAGGAGTACGTCATGGTTGTATATTGTCACCTTGCTTATGTAACTTATATGCAGAGTACATCATGAGAAATGCTGGACTGGATGAAGCACAAGTTGGAATCAAATTGCTGGGAGAAATATCAATAACCTCAGATATACAGATGACACCACCCTTGTCACAGAAAGCAAAGAGGAACTAAAGAGCCTCTTGATGAAAGTTAAAGAGGAGAGTGAAAAAGTTGGCTTAAAACTCAGCATTCAAAAAACAAAGATCATGGCATCCAGTCCCATCACTTTCTCGCAAATAGATGGGGGAACAATGGAAACAGTGACAGACTTTATTTTCTTTTGCTCTAAAATCACTGCAGATGCTGACTGCAGCCATGAAATTAAAAATGCTTTCTCCTTGGAAGAAAAGCTATGACCAACCTAGACAGCATAATAAAAAGCAGAGACATTACTTAGCTGACAAAGGTCTGTCTAGTCAAAACTATGGTTTTTCTAGTAGTCATGTATTGATGTGAGAGTTGGACCATAAAGGCAGCTGAGCGCTGAAGAATTGATGCTTTTGAACTGTGGTGTTGGAAAAGATTCTTGAGGGTTCCTTGGACTGCAAGGAGATCAAACCAGTTAACCCTAAAGGAAATCAGTCCTGAATATTCATTGGGAGGACTGATGCTAAAGCTGAAGCTCCAATACTTTGGCCACCTGATGTGAAGAACTGACTCATTAGAAAAGACCCTGATGCTGGGAAAGATTGAAGGCAGGAGGAGAAGGGGACGACACAGGATGAGATGGTTGGATGGCATCACAGACTCAATGGACATGAGTTTGAGCAAGCTTCTGGAGTTGGTGATGGACAGGGAGGCCTGTGGTGCTGTAGTCCATGAGGTCTCAAGGCGTCGGACACGACTGATCGACTGAACTGAGATGATGCTGTGTGTCTCTTGGAATGTTGGTCCAAAGACTGCTTCCCTCAGTCCTAACAGAGGGGAGCTAGGAGGACTGTTGGGTGTGTTTAGATAAGGGCACCAGTGCCCACCGTGAACCTCTCTCTCTGTCTTTTGTGTGTCACTTAAAGCTCTGAGACATTGGCTCTGAACCTCTGTGCTGTGAACAATCTTAGATAAAAGGTGGTCATTTCCATGTGGTGTCAAATGTGGTTTTGTGAATGTTTTAGTGATTCCCAAGGAGTCATTTGGCAGGATAGGTCCCTTAATAGCAGTGGTTGAGTGGGAGTACAGAACCTAGTAAGGTTTGTCTCTTGGCATGAGCAGGGCAGCATTCACTCAGTTGGCTATTTTTTAATGTAATGAAAACCTTGGCCAAGAGGATTACATAGAAATTGGGTTGTTTTGTTTTTAACAACATTAAGAATACTCAGATCTTCTTTTTTAAAATTTTTTCTGTGTGTATGAAATTTAGGCTAAGATGAACTTGCTCCTAAACCTGCAGTTAATGAGCATTTGCTCTGGGCCTTGTGTTTTATGGAGAATGGTTTTTGCTCTAGGGAGCTCAGTTTTCCGGGACTCCAGCCAGAGTGCTGCCTGAGTGGGGCGCAGTGGTTGGGGAGCGTGGGAGGCTCAGCTGAGAGGGAGGGAAGGGGGGCTCGCCAAGTGTGGGCATAGGAGGTGGCGTCTGCGGTGGGCTGGGGGAGTGGTGGAGGGGAGTGGGGGCAGAGCAGAGTGTGGCCCAAACGCAGAGGTGAGAAAGGGCGAGGTGAGCTGCGGCTGAGTGGGGCACGGCAGCTGACTGGGCCACCTGAGCTTCCGTAGCAGTTAGTAATCTAGCAACAGACAGAAGTGCCTTTATTCTAGATTATTCCTACCAGCTTTCTGATTCGTCTGACATAACACTAGACTTAATAGTTGCGTAAAGTAGTGAATTTAAGAGCAGAAAGGACTGTCATATTTCTGCTCCCTGTATGTTCTCTGGGACGGTAGGAGGGTGATGGGGAAGGAAAGCAGGATGCTGCAGGAGCCGTCTCAGTGGTGACTGAGAGGTCACCTCTGCCCTCAGTGATCACCTATCCAGGTTGTCCTGCCACCCACCACCCAAGGTCATCATTCTGGTGGGACTGGATGGACGACCATCCGATCAGAGGGTAGGAGATCCACTGCTGGATGCCCGAGGCCCCTTGGTGACCTTGGATGTGAGAACTCACTGTGCTCACCGGCGTGGAATTGGTCCTGCCGAGGTGGCTCTCGTGCAGTGTGGTGATGGACTGGTACGCACGTCCACTGATGCAGCTGTCTTTACTCAGGTGGTTCCAGCACCGGCCCCGCTGTCAAGGAGTGGTTTGTGTACTCCGGGAACCCACTGAGGCAGCCGGACCTCGTCAGGCCGCTGCAGATGAACATTCCAGGTACAGACTGCTGCTAAATCGCTTCAGTCGTGTCCGACTCTGTGCGACCCCAGAGATGGCAGCCGACCAGGCTCCTCCGTCCCTGGGATTCTCCAGGCAAGAGCACTGGAGTGGGCTGCCGTTTCCTTCTCCAATACATGAAAGTGAAAAGTGAAAGTGAAGTCGCTCAGTCGTGTCCGACTCCTAGCGACCCCATGGACAGCAGCCCACCAGGCTCCTCCATCCATGGGATTTTCCAGGCAAGAGAACTAGAACTAGAATGGGTTGCCATTGCCTTCTCCACCAGGTACAGACAGCCTTGATTAAATGTCAGAGTTGTTTACCACATGATGCAATAATGATCTCTGTGGAAACATACTTTTCCAGAACTGCACACACACTGATTTTCATTTCTACCGTGGGTCCAGGAGTGGTGTCCCTAATGAAGTTCTAATACAACAGAGGAAAGGGCATTATACAGACCTCTCCAGGCCCAGTCTTCTGAACCACCCTGCCTCACTCCCCTGCCTGCTGCCCAAGGTCCACGCCAGGGGGAGAAGGAAACCAGGACCCCCTTAGTAAGCAGCTGTGAGTTAGCACAGTTGCATTCTTGCTGCTCTGCTTGGGGCGATTCTTGTCTTGCTTCCATGATTGAAAGTGGGCTTGATGAATTGGGAAGAGGAGGTGAAGGAAGGTGTTCAACTGTAAAAGTAAGTTTTTTTCAAGGGCCAGTAGGAGGGGAGGAGAAAACAGAGTTCTCCTAAAAATTAGTCGAAGTAAATTCTTCCTGTGGGTTCTTAGTATCTGGAGAAGGCCAAGCGTGTTCGACTGTAGGAGACAGGGTTCTACACACAGACCCTTGAAGAGAGGACAGAGTTTTGGGCTTATTTTAGTGGCCTTTCTTATTGTTTCACAAAACAAATACTTTCCAAAATTTTTATATTCCATTTTTATATGCTTTAAATTCTCTCAAGTCACTATTGTGTTCTGTCACTCAAGCCTATAATTTACCAAATAAGAAACATTGTGAAACATATTTCTTATAAATGGAATTGTACAAGGAGAGAAGTTGAGGGAATATTTCCTAATTCTCTCAGTTGATAAGTGATATACTCAAACCTAAATATTAGTATTTTAGTATTTCAAACCTAAAGGTACTTATCACAAAAACAATTTAAGAATGACACATTTTACAGCAAGAAGTACTTTTAAAGAATACCCAAAATCATTTCCCAGAAATGTTTTAATATATATATGTAATTTTCATTTTATAGTATCGTTCCAGAAATAATGTAGAAAGGGAATATTTGGCCTTTCATTATTATATTACGAGTTAATTTTAGAGGCCCTCAATATAAGGTTTTAATAAACTCTAAAGTTCGCTTAGTTGTTGGAGAGACTGTTTCTGAGGCTTGTGGGCACGTGCTCCTTGGCATTGCTGAGCGGCAGGTGTGTGCGTGCTGCACACTGGGACTGCACACGGGGCCTGTGCTTCCAGAAGGAGCGGGAGCCCCGCCCACCCGCGGAGGGCGGGCGTGCGTCTGCCGTCTCTAGGACCCTGGAAGTGGGGCCTGGAACTCGTGTTGCAGGTGATTCAGATGAATGACTGTTCACATTTATGTTAATAACAATACAAAATGATAGGATTTTTATATACAAGTCTTCTGTATATCCATGAGGAAAAATGCCAGATGGTTTTTATTTTAGACTCATTTGGAAGCTGGATCATCCAGGTGCCTATCTCATGGTTTTCCAGCACCCTGACAACGTGTATGTTAAGAGCAGTGGACTCCTGCTGCTTGATCCTCACCTTCTGCAGGCCCTCAGAAGGGTGTACCTGGAAATTTGGCTTTCTTTCCCCCGACCTGCCCCTCACAGGGTCCCTGCGTCTGTGCATCATCCTCAGCCGCCGCCCTTACTGACACGCTGCATTTTGTGCAGCAAGTCTTGACCACACAGCAGGCAAGCATCTGACATAGCTTTTTATCTCCCAGACTGGATATTCTTCTTTAGGCAACATGTAGGTGATTTTTTCTGTCTTCACAGAGCCTCGTTTTGGTCATTTTAAGCATATCCTTATTTTATAAACCTCGGAAAGCTGATTGCACACATCTAATTGGTAGTTTGTCCATCTGGAATGATTTTTAAAGCATTCAAGAATCTGAGAGTAAGCTTAGTATTTCTTGGCTGTATAAAGACGTGACTCCCCAGCACCTTGCAGATCTTCTTTTATAAAATGAAACAAGTTGTCATTCACAGAAATTTCCTCCTTCCCAGTCCCTCTGGGCAGCACTCTTGGGACTTGCTCATTTCTGAGAAGCTCTTGAGACTTTCCTGTCCGTGAATTCACACAGAAGCCTTTGCCAAGTGAAGACATAATTTGACTTTTGAAGCTGATACGTTTCAGGAGCAATGCAAATAGGACCTATAGATAAAATCTCAGCTGCCCATGGAACTCTGGGTGAAGTGTGGGGGCCACCCTTGATCCTTTCTGGCAGAGTCATGCAGTTTTCTCATACTGTGAAATGTTTTCATTTTGCTGTTTTTGACTATTTAAAAATGTGAAAATCATTCATTCATAATTTCTGCATATAAAACCAAGGAAAATGTATCTTGCACAATTTTGGCAGCTGTTTCTTTTGCACAGTGTACTTTGAAAACCACTAGTCCAGGAAAATAAGAGAGCCGACTACCAGAGTAGACCAGTGGTGTTCTTGCCAAGCACCCCGTCACAGTCGCGTCTGTCTCACTCCCTCGGACAGCACAGCTGAGCACAGGAAGAGAAAGCCCCCCCTTTCCTGCACAGTATAGCTGTTTAAAGAAAGAGGAATGTTTTCAATGAAATACATATATGCTGACCTTTTAGGATTTCTGCTTGTTTAAACCAGGAAGTTCTGTTAATGTTTACTTTCCAGTTGCTTTAAGTGTAAAAGCCCAAGGAAGTCAGCAAGGAAAGAGGTCAGTGCCCTTTACTTCTTTACTTTGTTTCTGAGAAGCGTCTTATAACTTGCTAGTACAAAGAATAATGGTAAATGGACTTTTTTTTTTTTTTTTAAACTAGGGGGAACGCCTAGTTTGAGACAGCTGTGGCTGAGCCAAGAGCCAGGAATCCAGGCCCAGCGCTTGGACACACTGCTGGCCTGCTTTGACCTGTCATCCTCACGAGAAGAACTGCAGGCAGTTGAGCGCCCCTTTCAGGCGTTGTGCTGCCTCCTGGTCTACCTGTTCGTGCAGGTAACCTCCCTCCTGGCCGTGGCTGCTGCAGTCACCCCTCGCTTCTGGCCCTTGACTTTTGTGGGGTATGGTGGTCTGGGGTGTTGCTGAGGGCTGGTCCCCTGCCCCGTCTCTGCCCAGTGTCTGTTTCATAAAAAGTGAGGTCTCTGTGTGGCCGTACATTTGAGGAGCCCTGTTGGCTGCCGGCATAGAAGTGGGCTCTGCACCTCCCTGTGATAGAAGCTTGAGGTGTCTGCCAGGTCCAGGCCGTGGTGCACTTTGCTCACGATGGCCCAGCTTTGTGGAGCGTGGGCTGTCCTGTGTCCCTGTTTGGATGGTGGTTGCCACAAACACGGGGCAGGTAAGCCACCCTCAGTGAGGTTTAATTTACTGCCTCTTCACTGGTTTCACACACACCAGGACAAACTTTCATTTTGAGTAGAACTTTCCTTTATTTGCACCAGACTCAGCAAAGTATAAATCAGTAAATGATCACAGGATTATTTAATGTTTAAATGAAAAATACATTTCTTTTGCTACTTTTACTAAATGTGCATGCATGTATTATCAGTTAATGCTTTCTTTCCCTTGTTTATGAATCTGCAGGTGGCTAAGGCGGACACAGTGGGGGTTGGGAGCTGGTCGATGACCAGTGGCTGAGTTTTCTCCTCCAGGAGAATAAGCGGTTTCTTCTCAGGACTGTGTGTGAATATATGGATAGTGATATTTGGATATGGATATATCCTTGGATAGCCTTGTGTTTGCACTCTTAGGACTACATTTTGCATTTCTTTTTCCAGCAGGAGAGAGAGGTCCTTGAGCCCATTCGTAGTCAGTTGACACAGCTCTGCTTTCTTGTCAGCTGTGCAAGTGACTGTTGGCTATGAAAATCCACTTCCAGAAGGAAAATATCCCAAATCACAGAATAGTCACTTTACATCCCACGTATTTATATACACCTGAGGCTAGACAAGTATCAGAAGGAAAATTTCCACTTTTACCTTCTTAGTACTAGTAATTACCTTTAAATGAAATCTTTTTAGTATAAGTCAGCATGAGATAGACTCATTGTTGGTTGACTTTAAAGGATACATTCAAATTAGAACTTTTAAAATAGAAAACAAATCAATGCATCAGTGTTATCCCTTAGATTAAAAGGTACTATACTGTGTTGCCGGAGAAGGCATTGGCAACCCACTCTAGTACTCTTGCCTGGAAAATCCCGTGGATGGAGGAGCCTGGTAGGCTGCAGTCCATGGGGTCTCTAAGAGTCAGATACGACTTAGCGACTTCACTTTGACTTTTCACTTTCATGCATTGGAGAAGGAAATGGCAACCCACTCCAGTGTTCTTGCCTGGAGAATCCCAGGGACAGGGGAGCCTCATGGGCTGCCGTCTGTGGGGTCGCACAGAGTCGGACACGACTGAAGCACTTAGCAGCATACTGTGTTGTTATCCATAAGGATAACTATTCTCTCTTTAGATTAATAACTATAATCTCTTTAGATTAATAAGGCTAAAATGGTATACTTTTGTATGCTGCTGCTAAGTCACTTCAGTCATGTCCGACTCTGTGTGACCCCATAGACGGCAGCCCACCAGGCTCCACCGTCCCTCAGATTCTCCAGGCAAGAACACTGGAGTGGGGTGCCATTTCTTCCTAGTTAAATTAGGTGCCACACAGGATGAATGCATACTGTTTAGTGCACACAGCATACAAAGAAACAAAGCCCTCGTTTGCTGACTGTTGGGCCCTAACTTGGTTAGCTCATTTTCACTTGGAGTCCAGCCTCCAAGTTAACATGTTATTAGAGGCTAATTTGAGAAACTTTTCCGGAAGGGTAATTTTGCATCATAGAAAGTTTGTATATTTTTTATAATCATGGTAGAGCAAATACTTTATCATAATAATCTCTACTATGTGAAGTTTTTAAAAAATTGGTATTACTAAGAATCTTGTCTCCTCTGATATGTTATCAGTTGAGTTCAGTTCAGTTGTTCAGTTGTGTCCGACTCTTTGTGACCCCCTGGACTGCAGCACACCAGGCCTCCCTGTCCATCACCAACTTCTGGAGTTCACCCAAACCCATGTCCATTGAGTCATTGATGCCATCCAACCATCTTATTCCTCTGTTGCCCCCTTCTCCTCCTGCCCTCAATCTTTCCCAGCATCAGGGTCTTTTTAAATGAGCCAGCTCTTCACATCAGGTGGCCAAAGTATTGGAGTTTCAGCTTCAGCATCAGTCCTTCCAATGAATATTCAGGACTGATCTCCTTTAGGATGGACTGGTTGGATCTCCTTGCAGTCCAAGGGACTCTCAAGAGTCTTCTCCAACACCACAGTTCAAAAGCATCAATTCTTCAGTGCTCAGCCTTCTTTATGGTCCAACTCTCACATCCATACATCACTACTGGAAAAACCATAGTTTTGACTAGATGGACCTTTGTTAGCAAAGTAATGTCTGCTTTTTAATAAGCTGTCTAGGTTGGTCATAACTTTCCTACCAAGGAGTAAGCGTAGATTTGCTAATTACAAAGATGGTGGCAGAGTATGAAATCGATAAACTGAAAAAGTATGATTTTTTTTTTTTTTGCTACATTGTTGGCATGCGGGATCTTAGCTCCCCAACCAGGGATCAAAGCCATGTCCCCTGCAGGGGTAGCACAGAGTCTTAACCACTGGATCACCAGGGAAGTCCAAGAGTGATTCTTTTTTTGTAGGCTGGTTTTTTAAAATCAGCTTTCTGCAAAAGATGCCAACAAACCTGTCTAAGATAGAGGTGAGGGCTTATGAGTTTAAAACAACATATTCTCTGCTTGGTCTTGCTTTTGTAGGTTGAGATCTTTTTTCTTGGTCATGAGTGCTGTGCATTTGTAGATTTCTTGCTTTTTCTGCAACATAATTATAGCTTCATTTATACAAAGGCAACTTTGTATAAAGTTGGAGTAAAGGTAGAGATGGATGGTGACATTTGGTGGCTGAGCCCCTGACCCTGTGAGGAGGGTGTGGAGGTGCTGCTGTGGCCGGGCCCCACCCATCTGTGTGCTCCGCCGCCTCATTCCCAGGCTCTGTCTCTCTCTGTCTCTGTCTCTCCTTGCTTCTCACTCACACTTTGGTTGGACTTTTTGATTTCACAAAGGATGGGAGGAGTTGCACATTTGGGGAATCCTGGTTTCTAATACGGAGAAGGCAATGGCACCCCACTCCAGTGCTCTTGCCTGGAAAATCCCATGAACGGAGGAGCCTGGTGGGCTGCAGTCCATGGGGTCGCTAAGAGTCAGACATGACTGAGCGACTTCACTTTCACTTTTCACTTTCATGCATTGGAGAAGGAAATGGCAATCCACTCCAGTGTTCTTGCCTGGAGAATCCCAGGGATGGGGGAGCCTGGTGGGCTGCCGTCTATGGGGTCGCACAGAGTCAGACATGACTGAAGCGACTTAGCAGCAGCAGCAGCAGCAGCAGGTTTCTTATAAATGGGGATCCAAAGACACAGTTGACATCTGGGGCTCGCAGGTGTGGGTGTTTGTCTCAGCTCTGATCACCCTAGCTCAGGCTAGCTGTGGGTGCCTTCTGTCTGCAAACCCCACAGTTGTCAGCTCTGGAAATTTGTGTTAACCCTTGATGACCTACATTGCTCCAAGGCTCAGATTTGGCCATAGCTCAGGCTTCCCATCGGAGAAGGCAATGGCACCCCATTCCAGTACTCTTGCCTAGAAAATCCCGTGGACAGAGGAGCCTGGTAGGTTGCAGTCCATGGTGTCGCTAAGAGTCGGACACTACCGAACGACTTCACTTTCACTTTTCACTTTCATGCATTGGAGAGGGAAATGGCAACCCACTCCAGTGTTCTTGCCTGGAGAATCCCAGGGACGGGGGGAGCCTGGTGGGCTGCCGTCTATGGGGTCGCACAGAGTCAGACACGACTGAAGTGACTTAGCAGCAGCAGGCTTCCCACAGGCGTTCTGGAGTGTTCTGCCTTGCTCATGAGTACCAGGCTCTGCTGCCCAGCTTGGCTCTGGTTGACATGGAGATTTATACACCAGGGACTGGATAGGGGGAGAAAAGACCCCGCCCACCTCCAGGGATGTCTCTTCTGCCCTTGGTGTGAGTGTGTGTATATGAGAGTGTGTGTGCTCTGCTGCCCCAGACGTGTGTGTGTGTGCTCTGTTGTCCTGGGTGTGTGCGTGTGTGTATATGCTCATGCGTGTGCTCTGCTGCACTAGGTGTGTGTGTGTGTATGCTCTACCATCCTGGGTATGTGCATGTGTGTGTATGGTCATGTGTATGTTCTGCTTCCCTAGGCGTGTGTGTGTATGCTCTGCTGTCCTGGGTGTGTGCATGTGTGTATATGCTCATGTGTGTGCTCTGCTGTCCTGGGGGGGTGTGTGTGTGTGTGTATGAGAGTGTGTGTGCATGTGTGTGTATGGTCATGTGTATGTTCTGCTGCCCCAGGCATGTGTGTGTGCACACACATATGTGCACATGCACTCTGCTGTGCCTGTGTGTGTGTTTTGCTGCCCCGAGCGTGTTGCCTCCCGCATTGTGTGTGTGTGTGTGTGTGCACATGCGTGCTTGGCTGTTCATGTAAGAGTGTGGGTGCCTTGCTGCCTCAGGGAGGTATGTTTGCTTTGCTGCTCTGAGCATGCACGCATGTATGTGTATGCACACATGTGCTGTCCAGAGCCTGTGTGTGTGCTTTGCATGTTTGTGTGTGTGTACTTGGGCACATGCTATCCTGTGTGTGTATATGTGCGCACTTTGCTGCCCTGAGCATGCGCACATGTGCATGTATCTGTGTATGTATATATACGTGTACATGTGCTGTCCTGTGTAGGTGTGTATTTTGCTGCCATGACCGTGTACACACGTGTGTGTGTACATGTGCATGTGCTGTCATCTGTGTGTGCACTTGCCCTGAGCATGTATGCATGTGTGTGTATTGTGTGTGTGTGTACATGTGCATGCACCACACGTGTGTGTATTGTGTGTGAGTACATGTGCATGCACTGCCCTCTGTTGCCCTGAGTATGCACACATGGTGTGGGTGCACATGCACGTGTGCGTGTTTGTATGTGTGCATGTGTGTGCACGCAGTACATGCACACATGCTGTCCCGTGTGTGCGTGCACTTTGTATGCATGCATGTATGTGTATGTGTGTGTGTACATGTGTGTGTGTTTGTGTGTGTGCACATTGTCCTCTGCACATTGCTACCCTGAGTGTGCATGCGTGTATGTGTTTGTGTGTATGTGCATGCACTTTTGCTGCCCTGGGCATGCATGCGTGTGTGAGTGTATATGTGCACACATTGGTGTGTGTGCTTTGCTGCTCTGAGCGTGTATGCACGTGTGTGTGTGTGCATTTGTACATGCGCACATGCAGCCCTGTGTGTGTGTGCCCTTTGCTGCTGAGTGTGTGTGCACATGTGTGTATGTGCACGCGCTGTCCTGTGCCTGTGTTCTCCCAGGGCTGATGCTGGCTCTCTTTCCATGCAGGTGGACACTCTCTGTCTGGAGGATTTGCACGCCTTCATTGCGCAGGCCCTGTGCCTCCAAGGAAAGCCCACCATGGAGCTTGCGGACTTGCAGGTACTGATTGTCACCACCCTGAGGACGGCGCACCTGGCCACAGGGGTGACACACTTGCTAGCATTCTGTAAACTTGGTTGGTGTTTCACAGGGAAGGCTCCATGGCTCCCTCTGTAGCTGGGAAGTTTGCCTTCTGGTCCCCTTGGCCCTTTCGGCCCTCCTCCTCCCTCCCTCTGGCAACTCTGTTCTTTGTGTCTGTGAGTTTGTGTTTTTTTGGTTTTGTTTCCAAATTCTACATAGAAGTGAAAGCGTGTCATTTGTCTTTCTCTGACTTATTTCCCATAGCATCATGCCCTCAATTCATGTAGTCACAAGTAACAAGGTTTTATTCTTTTTTTATGTTCCATCGTGTGTGTGTGTGTGTGTGTGTGTGTGTGCACAGTGTGTGTGCACACACACACTCATTGATGGACACTTAGGTTGGCCTGCTTGTCCTGGCTGTTGTAAATAGTGCTGCAGTGAACACGGGAGTGCATATCTCCTCAAGGTAGTATTTTCATTTTTTGCAGATAAATCCCAGGAGTGGAATTGCTGGATCATATAGTATTTCTGCTTTTAATTTTTAAGAGCCTCCATACTGTTTTCCACAATGACCTCACCAATTTATATTCCCACCAACAGTGCATAAGGCTCCCCTTTTCTTCATATCCTCTCCAGCATTTGTTATTTCTTATCATTTTGATAATGGCCATTCTGACAGATGTGAGGTGATAGCTCACTGTGGTTTTGATCTGCATTTCTCTGATGATTAGCAGTGTTGAACATCTTTTCATTTGCTTGTTGGCCATCTACATATTTTCTTTGGAACAAGGTCTTTTCGGATCTTCTGCTGAATTTAAATCAGATTGTTCTGTTTTTTGGTTGTTGAGTTGTATGAGGTATTTATGTATTTTGAATATTTACCCCTTATCAGACAAATGTTTTGCAAATAATTTCTCCCATTCAGTGTGTTTTCTTCTCATTTTGTTGCTGGTTAACTTTGCTGTGCAGAAGCCCTTCTTTCCTTTTCTCCTTTTCATTTTTATGAGGTATAGTTGATGTACAATATTATATAAGTTACAGGTATACACCACAGTGATTCACAGTTTTAAAGGTTATACTCCATTTATAGTTTTTACAGTTACTGTAAAATATTGGCTTTATTTCCTGTGTTGTACAATATATCCTTGTCGCCTATTTATTTTTGTATGTAGTAGTTCGTATCTTTTTTTTTTTTTTATCTTTTAATCTGCAGAAGTATTTTAGCTTGAGGTATCTTCACTTGTTTCTTTTATAAACCCCATCCGATAGGTTGTGGTGTGTGTCCTGGGTTGGGCGGCTGGGCATCCCAAGACACCATGCCCCACTCGCTGTCCTTGGGGGAGCCTGTTCCCCAGCCCCTGCCCTGTGGAATGCTCGCTCCCAGGCCGGCTGGGCAGCAAAGCCCACACAGCCCGTGCAGAGCCTCTTCCCAGCTCCAGGGCTGGAGGCAGAGCTCGCTGGCTGCCTGGTCCTGCTGCTCTGAGCTCAGAGCTCCATGTGCTCCTGCCCCTTCCTTCTGCTCTTGGGGCAGATCTGAGGCATCTCAGGCTCTCCCAGGGGTGGGGCCTTTGAAACTCAGAGGCCAGAACTCAACAGGTTTGCCTTTCCCTGCCCTGTGTGCTTGTTGATGGCGCCAAGTCTTAGGTGACTAAAGAGAGGGGAGGAGGGTGGGATTACAGTTAGTGCTTCAGGTTTGATCTTCCTACGTCTCTTGTAAAGATTTGCCTTTTGCCATCCTTTGAGTCCTGGGTCCTTTCTGCAACTCTGTGTTTATAAACTTAATGGTAGATCTCATGGTGGTCTTGCCCCTGGATCACCCTTCCTTCTGACTGGGGCACGTGTGGCTGGAAGAGCTGCCTGGGATGAGGTGATGGAGGAGGTGAGTTCCGCTCTGAAGCCCTAGGACGCTGTGTATGTTCAGGTGACTGAGTCAGAGCCGGGCTGAGGAGGTGGTCAGGACAGCGGGCTTCACGCCCCAGGACGTGCGTGGGCTCTGCTGCTGAGGGGATGGTCAGGACGATGGGCTTCACGCCCCAGGACGTGCGTGGGCTCTGCTGCTCCCAGAGTCATTTCCTCTTTCATGTAATTTTTCATGAGGAAGATGCTCGGCTTCAGGCCAAGCTGCACACTCTCTTTCCTGTGTTCCTGGGTTCTTTCTGTAAGCTGGCAGACACTCCAGTAGAAGTTGTTTTTTCTGTTTATTATCCGGGGTCCTTCATTCTGAACCTCAGACATGGGTCAGGACTAAGTTGGAAGTCGTGTGTGTTCAGAGGCTGCCTCCTCAGTGTCCTGGCGCCACGAGGCTGCAGATAAGACAGTTACGGTTGGGAGGCCTGTCAGTCCTGGTAGACCCAGCTGGCCTGAGACAGCCACTGACTTTGGCTGGGGGGAGATTTTGTTGCTGCGCATGGTGAGTTCAGAAAACTTGCAGTTGTTTCCGCTGGGACTGTGGTATTTTAGTGATCTTTTAGGGTGCAGCAGCCAGCCCAATCCTATGACAGGCAAACCTTGCCAGTGTGTCTCTTACTTCATTTTACCCTCTCCTCTTGTTCCTCGTAAGTATCCATTTAAATTCTAGGAGTGTATTTCAACACAGTTTGCATTTCCCTGGCTTAAAGGTGAAGCATAAAAGTGACCTTGGATGGGAACAGACCGCGCAGAGGAGAGCTGCTTTTTGTTTTGCTCGCTGGGGGCAGGAGCCGCGTAACAAGTGCTTGCCCGCCCAGGCCTCGGAGTTCTCACCACAGCGTCGGCCCTTCATGGAGGCGCCGTGCTCGCCAGGCCCAGCCCTGCCCTGGCGCCTTGTGAGGAGGAAGAGACTTCTGGATGTGCTCCTGCTGGGCTCCTTGTTAAACCAAACCTCGATCTGATTTCTTTTTTCCTCTGAGACAGATCAGAAGATGGTAGATTTCCCCACACAGCCTTCACATGTCAATTATTTACATGTGAACCCAACAGCTATTTTTAAAGTACCCACTGTGGGGCACTCCTGCAGTGAGCTGGCTGGCACGTTTGCCCTGCCGTGTTCTCACAGGCTCGTGTGTCAGACAGACGTGGGCGAGTTACTCTCTACTCACAGTCACGTGGCTCGGTGCCCACCACGTCATGTCCAGGCCCTCGGCACAGACGCGGGCTCTGCTCCCCTGGCTCCCGTCTTCCTCCCCTACACGCTCGTCACATGTCACACAGATGAGCCTGTCTCCTGCATGTTCACACACCTACCTGTTGGACCACAACTCTCCCTGTCCTGAGGACGCGTGCTAGGCCATGGCTGTGTGACTGGAGTTCAGATGCCTGCCACTGGCCCCACCGCTTCAGGCCGCCTCCTCCTGCTGTGGACGCCGCTTTCTTACCATGTCACATCCTGTTTCATGGCAGGGGGTGGCACCAGACAGGGATGGGAAGTTTGGAAGTCTAAGCTGGGGAGTTGCTGGGCTCCAGGAGAATACCAGTGTTTGATTCGAGCCAGCAGTATTTTCTAGCCCATGTGTCCCCTGTTGAGGACAGAGCATCTGAGGGTCTGAGTGTGACTCACACAGACAGGTGGGCATGTGCCAGACAGTGTCCTTCAGCAAATAAAAGCTTTCTTTGGAGAGTGAAAAGTATAAGGAGAAGGGACAGGTACAACATGAGAAACCTCCCGGGGAGGAGCTTGGAGGCTGGGTGGCCTCTGCCCTCGGAAGCTGTGGGACCCTGTCCAGTCCAGAGGGCTGGGAGCAGCCGCTGCTCCTCATGTGCCTGCCGGTGAGGTTCAGGCCTCCTTGGGCTTGTGTGGGATGGTCGTGCCCAGCCACAGCCACAGAGAACTTCGGTGTAGAGCCTCTAAAGTCTAGCTGGCCTTTCAGACCAGGGAATGCAAGAGCGTGCCCTTATTTTGTTTTCTGGTGAGTGGTGACATGTCTGCAGTACTCTCCTCGCCCTGCCTGGGTTTCCACCTGCTTTTAAGACAGTTGCTCTGCTGAAGCAGTGCCTAAAGGGGCTGACTTACTTGCTTCAGCTTCAGTGTACGCGTAACTGCTAGTGAGCCCCAGGTGTGATAAACACCACACAGTGGCGTGTTTACTGCTCAGTATTTACCCTGAGGCTTTGCAGCAGTTCAGTTCAGTCGCTCAGTCGTGTCCGACTCTCTGCGACCCCATGAATCGCAGCATGCCAGGCCTCCCTTCCATCACCAACTCCCGGAGTTCACTCAGACTCACGTCCATTGAGTCAGTGATGCCATCCAACCATCTCATCCTCTGTCAGTAGAACTGGTTTTTCTGGTTTCTGTGGCCGTCACCTCAGCAGGAAGTGCTCAGGAATCAGCTCCTCCCTGTCTTCATTCCAAAGCATGAAGACATGCTTAACTCCTATTTCCGAAACATGGGTCACATCCTCTTATCATTTTATTGCTGAAGCCTTTCCTTAGCCACATGAAATTAGCCCATGCTCACCAGTGACTCTGACTCTGGATTCAGGGCCAGCCTTCCGCCACACTGACTTGTCCCCACATCCTGGTTCTTTCGGGAAGAAGAGTTGCTGTGTGACTCTCCCAGTTGCCAGAAAAGGCCGTCAAGCCTCATATTTTCATTCTGCTCTTTTGACACAAACAAGTATTTATTTTTTGAATACACGCTTAGTTTAACATTTGAAAACCATTGTGATTGCCTTCATTAGCACCATGCATGTTGTACAGAAAGTATTGGTTGAATTCAGTTATTGTTTGTGGTGAACAGTCTCAGCAGACTAGGACTAGAAGAGAGTTTTCTTAATCTAAGAAAGAGTGTCTAAAACAGAAATCAGACTTTATAGTTAAATAGTGGAAGTTTTTCCACTGTGCTGTGTGCGAGTCAGGGGTGCCTTCTTTCACCAACTTACCTTACACTGAAAGAATAGAATAAAACTATCATTATTGACAGGTGGTATGATTGTGTTTACGGGAATCCAAGTCTACAGAGCAACAATTAGACTCACTACACAAATTATCAGGGGCTAGTACAGAGTTGACACGCATAATTCAAGTATATTCTACAAAAACAAGCAAGTAAAGATGACCACCACATTTGCTGTGTTTACCTTAACATCAAAGGAAAAAAGCGAAACATTTAGGAGAAGCAGCAGTTGGATAGAATCCCACTCTGAGAGCTGTAAAGCTGTGCTGACAGAATGCACTTCTGGGTGAGAACAGGCTGCCTGTTGAAAGGTGCCACTGTCTCCAGAGTGATTACATGCTAAGAGTGCCCCAGCCAGCGCTGCATGCAGCGGCATAGAACAGCGCCCAGGGTGAGCAGTGTAGAAACCCCAGCACTGCACACAATGGTGTATAACAGCCCGGAGGGTGAGCAATGTAGAAACCCCAGCACTGCACACAATGGTGTATAACAGCCCGGAGGGTGAACAGTGTAGAAACCCCAGCACTGCACACTTGGTGTGTAACAGCGCGGAGGGTGAACAACCAGAGACGCCCCAGCTTCAGCCCCGAGAAGCCCGAGCCTGCTGTGTAGTTCGTCTGTCACTCGCTGGCGAGCGGGCCTGTCCACACCTGAGTCGTCGGGTAGCACCACCCTCGGGCCGCGGGGTGACTGGCAGCTTCCGTGGCGCTAATGCCACTTGCTTTGTGGCCCAGGTGCTTGTCGCCTGGTTTGTTTGAAAATTCAGATGGTCTGCAGAGGATCTCTGTTTTGGGAGGTGGTTTACTTCTATTAAATTTTACTTTAAAAGCAACAGAGAAGTGTATAAGAAATGAAGAAATTGATTCTCTTACAGGAAAACCTACTTCATGAGAGAATTGCCCCCAGCCTGCCGGGGTCCAGCCCCGGCTGATCCAGGATATTCGAAGGGGAGACGGCTTCAGCGACTATTTAAATATTCATCAAAGATATAAAGAGTAATAGAATGAGGATAGCTCAGTAGGAAAATTCAGTGGAGAAAAGAGGCTGAGTAGCTTGGTTTACGCGGGAGACCAATAAAACTTCAAGACAGGAAGCTTGCACCACTTACGTAGGCCGCAGGCGTCCTTCCGTTCTCCCGAAGGAGAGGAGGCACTGAGGCCTCCCCGGTCGGATCTTAGAAGCCCAGGCATAATTAGTAAGCATGGCGGGTTCCGCGCTCCAGATGGAGACTCAGCCAGAGTGAGAGAGAGTGCGACATGGGGAGACCAGTATTTCGAGGAACTGATCCCAATTCTTTATTTTCCAGAGTCTGTTTTTATACACTGAGATGTTATACAAAAGTCACGTGGGGACAGCAGTCCTGACTTTTATTAAAGTCAGGTGCTTCATACAAATGTATACAGAGGTCTTAGGGGTGTTACATCATCTTCTGGCCAGGGGGGCCTGCTGACAATTTATGACCCTCTCCTTGTGACAGTGGTCAGTCAACCAGAACACTTTTTTCTCCAAGGGTGATTATTCTTAAAACAGACGCCACCCAAATAAAGTTACATTCCTATAGGGTGAGGGTGTAGTAGGTTTTAGTTAAGGAAAGAATTTACTTAGCTTAAGGTCTAACATGATTAATATCAAAAGTTAATACTTATTTCTTCTATATATTCATTAATGTGTGTAAGGGCAGGGGATGTGGAGACTTAGCAACAAACATTGGCTCAACAAATGAAAAACCCTTCACCAATACAATTTCTAATCAGCCCATTATACTTATACTAATAGTTTTCTAACTTTTCTAAGGAACCTGTTTTTAGAAGGTTTAAAGCATCTCGTGCCTCTCACGGTTGGGAGGCTGTGAGCAATCACATGTGGCCGGACAAGCCTGTCAGGCAGGCTAGAGAACCTTCAGAGGAATTTGTAGGTTGAAACACTCTTGTCATGCCCAGGAATTATTATTAACTGGAGCTCTAAGTTAACTCCTTCTCTGAAAGAGGTGGTGGGAAACAGCCCCCCGTAAAGTCAGAGGTGTAGGGGAGAGCACAAAGTAGTAAAGTAGGCAGGCTCTGGTTATGGAGGTAGATGCTCGAGAATTTCCAGGGGGACTCCTGAGGCTCGATCCCGCCTTTGCCTATGTTAAGCCTCCTTCCTCATGACCTTTGCCATGGGCGGAGTGCCTCACGCCGGCCCCCGACACCAGCCCTCAGTAAGTACGTAACATCTGCATTGGTTCAGCGGACCTTGAGTAGCCTTGGGTGTGCTGACCTGGGGCTGAGCTGCCCCCTTCACACGGCCCACAGTGCTGCCTCGGGGCCAGGCACTGCAGGGGGTGAAGGAGGTGGAGAGTAGGGCCCGAGATCATAGCCGTCCCACAGGGTCAGGCAGGCTTCTGAACACTTGAAGTGGCTGGGGCATCTGAGAGAGCAATTAACCTTACTGCACTTAAATTCAAGTCCCACCTGGGGCCCCGCCGCTGGCCTGGGCAGTGCCTTTTGATACGGACAGTACCGTGTGTGGGCACACAGGGCAGGGCTCCATGGCTGGAAATAGGCAGTGGGGGCAAAATGCTGATGGCAGCGAGAGCTCAGTAGCCTGGTGAGACCCCGATCCACTGAGGGGTTGCGACCACGTTTCTTTCAGCAGGGAAATGAAACACGACTTAGAAAAGGGATGAAACTGCGGTCCTTTTCCTGGTTTATTTCAGTTTTGTGAACTATGTCAGGTGCGTAAGGATGTTGAAAATCGCTACTATTAACTTTGAGCAATACAGATCCACCTGATGCTGACAGACTGAGTGGAACTTCCCTTAATAAAATCCTGTGGACACTTGCTTGTGGTCAGTTCACTGTTTATGGCCAGCACAGACCACAAATGCCAAAAACATGAGCGACTGAGGCAAACGATATCTCTGCCTGTTCCTACCATATGGAGCCCCCACAGTGTCCAAGAACAGGAAGGAGGTTTGACAACAAAATAAAAATTTTGTATGGGTGTGATGTTAATTTGTAAGAACTATCAGCCCATCTTTGCCAACAAAGGTCGGTCTAGTCAAAGCTTTGGTTTTTCCAGTAGTCATGTATGGATGTGAGAGTTGGATTGTAAAGAAAGCTGAGTGCGGAAGAATTGATGCTTTTGAACTGTGATGTTGGAGAAGACTCTTGAGAGTCCCTTGGCCTACAAGGAGATCCAACCAGTCCATCCTAAAGGACATCAGTCCTGAATATTCATTGGAAGGACTGATGCTGAAGCTGAAACTCCAATACTTTGGGCCACCTGATGCGAAAAACTGACTCACTAGAAAAGACCCTGATGCTGGGAAAGATGGAAGGCAGAAGGGGATGACACAGGATGAGATGGTTGGATGTCTTCACTGACTCAATGCACATGAGTTTGAGTAAACTCCGGGAGTTGGTGATGGACAGGGAGGCCTGGCGTGCTGCAGTCCATGGGGCTGCAAAGTTGGACACCACTGAGCAAGTGAACTGAACCAGCCCATCAACCCTGTGCAATAATAAGCCATTTTGTTCTTAAATGACAGACATTTATGTGGAATTTTATAGTAATGCTCATGGTTAGAACTCAGTGACTCATCAGTGTCCAGAATGACCCTGTCTTGGCCTCTCCGCCTTTCCTTTTTATTTTCTTTTTTCCCTTGCAAAGTTGGTTTTCTTTTTGTGTTTATTTTTGGCAGTGTTGGGTCTTTATTGCTATGCACAGGTCTCCTTCATTCGTGGTGAGGGGCTGCTCTTTGTTGCGTGTGCGGGCTCTTAACAGTGGTGGCTTTTCCTACTGCGGAACCTGGGCTATAGAGTGTGGGCTCAGTTTTCTGCAGTATGTGGACTCTCCCTGACCAGGAATCAAACCCGTGTTCCTGGCATTGGCAGGCAGACTCTGTACCACCAGGGAAGTTCCTGCCTTTGCTTTTAAAGAAATTTTCCTGGTGGGCCCAAGGCTGCGATCCATTCACCTTCCTGGCAGAACGGAGCTTTGCTGCCCCGAGGGCATCTGTGTGGAGAGCTGGTCCTGGCCTTGTGGGCGCGGGGCCTGAGCCACCAGTCGTGTTGGGGGAGCTCTGGTTCCCCGTGTGAGCCACCAGCCATGTTGGGGAGCTCTGGTCCCCGTGTGAGCTGCCAGCCGTGTTGGGGGAGCTCTGGTCCCCGTGTGAGCCACCAGCCATGTTGGGGGAGCTCTGGTTCCCTGTGTGAGCCGCCAGCCATGTTGGGGGAGCTCTGGTTCCCCGTGTGAGGGCTGCCTCCTCACCTTCTCCCCACATTTGCCTCTGCAGCTCGACCACATCGACCCCAGAGCTGTGCAGCTGGCCACCCTCCTGGTGCGTGGTCTCACCACCCTGGTGCTGGTCAATGGTGCCTGCGGCTCCCCCTGGGAGATGGCTGACTTCATGCCCTGGCACCTGTTCGACGGGAAGCTGTTTCATCAGAAGTACCTGCAGTCTGAGAAAGGGTACACTGCAGAGGTGCTCGTGGAGCAGAACGTGAGTCCACAGTCCTCTTCACATTAGAGAAGGTAGTAGGTTTGAAGTCAGTCGTTCAAATGCATCGTGAAAATTTAGGGTCCTTGGCTGGAGGTCACGGGTCAGCAGCACTGTCCTCACAGTCACTCCTTCAGGGGTGACCCTGAAGGAGACCCCAGAAACCCGCACTGAGGAGTTCTGAAACTCACCCAGAAATCAGCAAGGTTGCTGGCGGCTGCCCTGGACAGCCTGTGCCCCTGGCCTGAGGATCACATCGTGAGCTTCCTCGAGATTGTGTGGAGGCGGGTGAGCGGCATCCCACCATCTTACACATTTTATATTTCCGAGCACCTTTTCTCCTTTTCCCCATTTGAATGAAGAGTGTGCACTCCCTGCAGACCTCCCTGTGCAGGTGTCAGGGCGATTCAATCGGCGTGGTGGTGATGTGTTCCTTTAAGGCCAGCAGTTTAGTGGGGCTGCTCGCCACCACCCTAGCTCTGTAAGTACAGTTGCTGCGTGGTTCCTGGAAGATTTCCAAGTCAAGCTATAGCCCGGCTCGTTTGAAACAAGTGTCAGTACCCATGGGACCCTGTGGTGGGCGAGAGCTACTGTGATGGGCGAGAGCTACTGTGATGGGCGAGAGCTGACCGGTCAGTGACCGGGTGGCATTCCACGCCTTATGCATCAGACAGAAAATGTTAATGTGTTGGCATCACTGTTTCACGCAGAGACAATTCAGGGTGTCACAGGACTGTAAGTGTTCAGAATTTAGAAGCAGCCAAAATCAGGTACATCCAGCAAAAGCAGAGTACTGGCAAAAATGTCCCATGACTGCGGGTTTAGTACCGAATCAGTGAAAGTAACAGTAGGCCAGGCTCATGCCACTGCCCGCACATCACCCCCGCAGACCCATCTCACATCTGGAGCCAGTGCAGACGGTCAAGGGCTACACTTTCTGCTCCATGAAAGCTGCCTACAGACGGGTGAGCATGCAGCCGCCCAGAGGCGGCTGGGAAGGTTGCCCATCCCTGCACTGTCAGCGGAATCGCTCTGTCTGCCCGCTGTCTTGGATCCAGTGGGGACTGAAGTGATGACGTCGCCAGCAGGGGGGTCCTCAGTGCAGTCGGTGGTAGGGTGTAGACACCCCCGCAGGCCTGAGGCCCTTCTGCAGACACTTGTCTCACTGCAGACATAGGTGTGCTGCTGCTCCTAGCAGGTCGCGCGGGTGAGGACCAGCTTCTGGGACTCCTGCCGGCTGTAGCATGGCGGGCAGGCGCTGCCCTCCCCGTTGCTGTGTCTCCCGAGCGCCTGCTGTGTCTGACACTGCTCTGCCGACTCATCTGTTTGCAGAGGTCCCACGTCACCAGATTCCACACCCTGAAGTCGGTCGTGTGCAAGGCCTGTGGGAAGGAGAGCAGACCAATCGTCAGCAGGCGGCACTGGCGTCCACACCACGCAGGTGGGTCCTGGCCCCTTGGCCCTGCGTGCAGCTCAGAGGCTGGCGCAGTGGGAGGAAGCTCACGTGCTGCTGAGTGGTTAGGTTCTGGCCCCGCAGGAGAGAGTCTGCAGAGGCCGCGTGTGCAGAGGGCTGAGGGCCCTGCCCTGGGGCTTCGCCTGCTCTCCAGGAGGCCCTAGAGTGCGCGCCACTGGGTTGATGGGTCTTTATTTGACAAAGGTTTGGGTTTATTTTTTCTCATGATATGAGAAGAACTCAGAATATAAAGAACATAACTAAAAAGGGTTGTTTTAATTACACTGAAACCGAAACAACCTTTATATCTGCCCCTGAAGATAACAGATGTTTGCTGTTGACAGTGTCTTTGTGTTTGTCTCACTGTGAGTGTGCTCGGTGTGTGGCCTCTCTGCCTGGGCACTCGCCTTCCAGCACAGTCACAGTGCTCAGGCTCCTCTCAACAGAATCCCCACCTCTGCATGTGTGGCGTTTGCCTGATAGCTTCCCTGCCTCAAGCTTCCGGTTTTCTTTTTACGCATGATGGTTTTGTGTATGTGTGTTTCCTTAGGGTAGAGTTCCTTGTTCACAGAATTACAGATCCAGACATCATCAGATTTTAGATTAACGTTGCCACCTTGTTTTCTAAAAGCACATGGTCCCTGCACACCTTCACCAGCAGGATTAAGAGTTTCCGTTGAGTGCATCCTTGACATCGCTTACATTTGCTTTTCTCAGTAATTTGATAGGTGAAAAAGCCTATCTCCTTCACTGGGTGCTTCTTTATCAGTGAAGTTGGGCATCTTGTTCAGTACCTTGTTGTGTTAATGAGTTCAGTTTAATCATGTTCCCATGTCCTCATTTGGGTAGGATCTGTAACTGTCACTGTAGCAGTCCTGGTGCTATGGTGACAGAATAAGAGAATTACCCCAAATCCCTACCCCAAGACTGTCCTGGTTCTCACACCAGCCTTGCACGTTTCGCTCCGAGAGACGTTGTGCCCTGAGGTCAGTAAGGCCCCGGGGTGGTGTCCAGCTCCTGCCCATCAGCGCCGTGTGCAGTGGCTTCAGTCCCTCCTGGCTCCTGTGGGACAGACCCCCCTGGCCTCACCCTCTCGCCGTCCCTGACCTTTCTCCTGCCGCCTGGAGCAAAGCAGAAGTTGATTCCTTGCAAAGTAAATAGGCAACGTTCTCTCTGCATCACCTGTTCCCTGCATCTCTTGGCCGCGTCACTCAGACCATGTGTCCCGCGAGCTCTGGCCCAGGATTCCCGTCAGTGGTGCAGTTGTCCGCAGAGCAGGGGCGGGCTGGCTACAGACATGCAGACGGCAGGATGCAGCCTGCTTCAGCCACGGTGGTTGCTGGGAGGCGAACTCCTGAACCTCTTGCTGCACGTCAGAGTTGGGTGCTCGGGCCCAGGAGGCCCACGTGTGGGACAGGTTTTGTTTAAGGCCTGTGGTCGCCCACACGTCAGGTGTGTGCTTAAAGCTGCCGTCCAGTGGCTCCTAGTAGGGACAGGAAACTGTGACTGCTCTCTGGTGAAGTGTCCGTACAGATGGCAGCCTGGGGCGGGCCTGTCGTGTTATCCCAGGTTATGGAGGAAACTGTTAACAGCCTGAGGTTCTTCGATTCAGTCCTCTGTGCCCCAGTGACCCACCAACACCACGCAGGTTCTTGGCGGCAGAACTTGGCCCCTTGAACCCAGCCCCGCATCCTCGGTTACCTGTACCAAACGCTGCCTCCTCCTGGACAGGGCTGTGCCAGGGACACTTGTCCTGGTACCTTCCAGGCAGCACCCAGGTCAGAGTGCGTTTGGAGGGCAGTGATCACGGTGCTGGGCCAGCGAGGAGTCGCCCACCTGTGTCCACCGAGCACTGGTTCACCTTGAGGCCAGTACTGGGCAGGCTCAGCCTCCTTTCTTTATAGAGCAGCAGGAAGTACCAAGATACTATTTAAAATCACATTTAAATTTGTACTTCGAGTTGCTAGTGCTGCGTTCCAGTAGAGTCAAGCAGAGGGCAGCAGGTTTTAGGGCTTTAGGAGAGGAATTGAGGATGGGTGGCTTACGTGCTGATGAAGCTCATGAAGAGCTGGGAGAGGGCAGCCTGCTCAGGCCTGCTGTGTCCCAGAGCCCACGGGCTGGTGGCCAGCATTGCGGGCCTGGGCTTCTAACTCCGGGCACAGCAGCGTCTGGTCCACTGCCCAGGGCAGCTGACGGAGGAAGCCCTGCCTGGAGGCACCTAACAGAGCACCCTGCTCATCACCAGCACAGACTCTCCTGGGCACCCAGGCCGGCCCCAGAGCCTGCATCTTTCATGGGCTTTCCCTCTGACGGAAGGTACGCCAGGAGTTTGAAAGCTACCAGCCCAGGGCCACCTTGCTCACTCCTAAGAACAACTGCCACGGGGGTTAGGCGCGTGTAGCTGCTGACATGCCGTCGCGTGTCCCCACAGGGCGGTGGGGCCGACAGGGATCCAGCTCCCACGGGACAAGCTCCGGGTACAGCCGGTCTGGCCACGGACAGCACTGGAGGGACCAGGGGCCAGGTAAGAGGCCCAAGGGCGTTCTAGGCCTGCCTCGTGGCTGCTTGGGAGTAGGTTGTATGTTTGCAAGCGAGTGAGCAGGAAAATACACAGGCCTGGGAGCCCCGCCTGCTCAAGTGCAGAGGCAGTCGCCATGCTGGGCGCCAGCCTGCTGCCTGATTCATCTTCTGTTAATTCGTTCAGCTGCCCAAGACCCAGTTTTGTAATTTACTCGAAAGCTCCTGTGAAGGTTACATACGCACGTGCGTGCGTGCTAAGTCACTCAGTCGTGTCTGACTCTCTGTGACCCCGTGGACTGTAGTCCCCCAGGCTCCTCTGTCCATGGGGCTCTCCAGCAGGAATACTGGAAGGAGCTGCCGTGGCCTCCTCCTGGGGATCTTCCCGACCCAGGGATGGAACCTGAGCCTCCTGCATCGGCAGATGGGTTCTCTACCACTAGCACTACCCGGGAAGCCCCTATATGCACGTACATCCTTCTAATGAAATAACGCAGAAAGTAGCATTCTGCCAGTATCAGCATTTCCTTACATCTTGTGAGGAACCCAGGAGCCTCAGAATGTGACCTGGGAAGCAGGGTGAGTCTTTTCCTGCATGTGTGATGCAGACGCCTGGTTTAAAACAGGAGGATAAATTTCGTATATAGTAATTTACACTTTAAATACACTGAAAAACTCATATCAGTATTTAAATTCAGATTCTCTGCAGTTTTGAGAGCCAAACTGTAATAGACTTTTGAATTACCTAAGATTTCTAGTTTTACCTTTCCAAATGCAAACACCTGTAATTTTCCTGTTACTTTTGCGACCTTTGAGATGTGTGCCGTGCACCGGCCTCTCGTTGCTGTGTGTGACTGCTGCCAGTCATCACGGCAGCACGACCCTGGTCCCACGGGTGGCCTGTGAGGGCTGCGTTCCTCCTGCTGGTTCTTGAAGGATCTGCACACTTAGCGGATATTTGGGGTCCACAGTAGGGTTCCATGAGGCCCCACCCCTGGAGGAGAGAGAAGCCCCCACAGTTAGTCACAGGTGCTGCAGCTGTTCCTTTGACCCTGCTTCCCCTTCAGCCTCTGCTCCCCAGTCACGCCTCCCAGTGCCCCCCGAGGCCTCCAGGCAGGCTGGCTGAGCAGTCAGTGGTGCCCACCCCTTAGGAGCCGCCGTCCGGGGCAAGCACAGGTTCCCTTCCCCAGTGCCAGCCAAGTGGTCTGGACAGTTACGTAGCGCAGTGTTACCGAGAGTAGGGAAATACCAGCTTTTCCACGGTTCCAAGTGTGTCTGAGAGGATTTCCAGTTGAGAAGGGGCTAAGGTTGACGACTAGACCCAGGCAGGGCTCCCACATGTAGGCAGGTCTGTGTCAACCCTGGAGTCAGAGGGGCACCCCAGTGCTGTGGACTCACAGTTGAGGGCAAGTCCCTCTGACACGGGGGTGGGGGCGGAAGGGGGTCCCCGTCTGTCCTCACACGGACGGTGTGTAGGGACACGGCCCCCAGTTGGGCAGTGGTGCGTGGAGAATCTCTGCTGGTAACTTTAAGAACGACGGCCCTCCTCAGAGAAGCCAGGGCAAGGTGGTTTTGGTTTTGAATTTTATTGATCTATTTTTGGCTTCATTAGGTCACCATCACTGAGCGAGGGCTTTCTCTAGTTGCGGCTCACGGGCTCAGCTGCCCTGCAGCTCGTAGGGTCTTCCCACACTAGGGGTCGAACCCACGTCCCTGGATTGGTGGGCAGATTTCACCATCACTGAGCGAGGGCTTTCTCTAGTTGCGGCTCACGGGCTCAGCTGCCCTGCAGCTCGTAGGGTTTTCCCACACTAGGGGTCGAACCCACGTCCCTGGATTGGTGGGCAGATTCTTAACTGCTGGACCAGCAGGGAAGTCCGGGGAAGGGGTTTCTGAGGGAAAGAGGGACCTGGAGACGTGTAGGCCCAGAAGGAGAAAGGCAGGGCTCACCCTGGCCTCCGGCACCTTACGCAGCTCTGAGGAGACAGGCTGTGAGGAGAGGGTCTGTGAGGAGGAGAGGGTCTGTGAGGAGGAGATGGGCTCTGAGGAGGAGAGGGGCTCTGAAGAGAGGGGCTGTGAGGAGAGGAACTCTGAGGAGAGGGACTCTGAGGAGAGGGCCTGTGAGGAGGAGAGGGGCTGTGAGGAGGAGAGGCTGTGAGGAGGAGAGGGGCTCTGAAGAGAGGGGCTGTGAGGAGAGGAACTCTGAGGAGAGTGGCTCTGAAGAGAGGGGCTCTGAGGGGGAGAGGGGCTGTGAGGAGAGGAACTCTGAGGAGAGTGGCTCTGAAGAGAGGGGCTCTGAGGGGGAGAGGGGCTGTGAGGAGGAGAGGGGCTCTGAGGAGATGGGCTCTGAGGAGGAGAGGGGCTCTGAAGAGAGGGGCTGTGAGGAGAGGAACTCTGAGGAGAGTGGCTCTGAAGAGAGGGGCTCTGAGGGGGAGAGGGGCTGTGAGGAGGAGAGGGGCTCTGAAGAGAGGGGCTGTGAGGAGAGGAACTCTGAGGAGAGTGGCTCTGAGGAGGAGAGGGGCTCTGAGGAGGAGAGGGGCTGTGAGGAGGAGAGGGGCTCTGAGGAGATGGGCTCTGAGGAGGAGAGGGGCTCTGAAGAGAGGGGCTGTGAGGAGAGGAACTCTGAGGAGATGGGCTCTGAGGAGGAGAGGGGGTCTGATGAGGAGAGGGGGTCTGACGAGGAGAGGGACTCTGAGGAGAGGGGCTGGGGCAGGGCCACGGCCTGGAGCAGGAGCCGCAGCAGCTGCTCCCACTGTGGTGCCCAGGCAAATGCGGGAGAGGCGCCGGTCAGTCATGCCTGGAGCCCGTGGCACAGTGCGGGGAGGCGATGCGGTCCTCACTGGACCTGGCCTCTGTGCTGGCCCGGGGGCCTCGGGGTGTGCCGTGGGCTGGGAGCAGTGGCGGTGCCGAGCCCCATCCCTGTACCAGTGAGATGCTGATGCCCAGAGCCAGGCCCAGCGGAGCGTGGAGGGGCCACGGTCGTTCCGCTGCCCGACCCGACCCGACCCGGCCAGCTTGGCCCTCCTCCAGAGCCCGCGCCCCAGCTTCGCACGCGGAGGGAAAGCCACCCAGAGCGCCTGCCTGGCCATCTCCCGGTCGAGCTCCCATCGAGTAGGTGAGAACAGCCGCCTTCCTTGCTCCTTGGCTCGGGCTTCGGGAGAGCCCCGTGGGGAGGCGGCAGGCCGAGCCGGGCACAGGTGGGCAAGGCCATGACCGCAGGGGGCACACACCCTGGGACCAGCAGTGCCTGGGGGCGCATGTGGCCGACCCCAGCAGCCCACTGACAGGCCTCCCCTCAGCCCACTCCTGCGCCTCCCTGGGCCTCCTCACGGGCGTCAGCCTGGTGCCCTGGGGCCCTTCTGCTCCAAGCCCCAAGGTCTCTGCTGCTGCTGTTTTGCGGCGGGACAGCAAGCCTGCGGGGTGAGTGCAGGGGACGGGCCGTGTCCTGGGGACACGCCGTCAGGAGCAGGCCTTGCACTGCCTGCGCCGGGGGACTTGGACCTGGTGGGCCTTGAATTTGAAGTCTGTAGAACAGTACACACTACAGCCTTTCTTTTCTTACTTCACTCGGGTCCAGACAAGTAGAGGCTGCCTGGAGTTCTACAAAGGCAGCACCCCCAGGGCTCTCCCTGACCTCTGACCTGGAGGGAAGAGACTGATATCCTGGGCCTCCATGGGTCACAATGGTCTCTTCTTGATCTTGCTCTTCTCCTGCATTGAATCTACAGTTTCTCTTAATGTTTTTACATTGACCTGTCCTATTAGAGTTTTTTCCTGTTAAAAAGCAAAGTCTACCATACCTCAGTTAAAGCTTTTCGCTTTTCACTTTCATGCATTGGAGAGGGAAATGGCAACCCACTCCGGTGTTCTTGCCTGGAGAGTCCCAGGGACAGGGGAGCCTGGTGGGCTGCTGTCTGTGGGGTCGCACAGAGTCAGACACGACTGAAGCGACTTAGCAGCAGCAGCAGCAAAGCTGTTTTTTAATCATGAAGTAAAGCAAGGAAACAAAGCACGCTGACTGCAGGTTTGGCCTCTGTGGTTTCAGCCATCATTGAGCGTGTGCCCAGAAGCCATCGCTTAAACACCAAGCCCTTCCCAGGCCCTTGCCCTCGGCCTGGTCAGTATTTCCTCTGGTCACCGGCCAGGGAAGCAAAGGTGTGAATATTGGCTTCCTCCTTACTTCCCTGTGATGGCAGAGCTGTCAGGGGCATGTTAACATCGAAGGAGGAACTGTTTTCCTTGGATCTACAGTAAACAGATCTTCAGATTCTGTTGGCAGACAGTGGTGTCTAGGAATCTCTCCTCATGCAAATTAGGAAACAGAGACTTCCTTAGGGTGGAAGAGCAGACCCTCACTCACGTCAGCCCTGGCTCCCTGGGCAGGGGTCTTCTCCTGAGAGCCTTCATAACTAGACGGCAGGGGTCTTCTCTAAGAGCCCTCGCAACTAGACCACCCGGGTCTTCTCTTGGAGCCCTCGTAACTAGGTGGCAGGGGTCTTCTCCAGGAGCCCTCGTAACTGGATGGCAGGGGTCTTCTCCAGGAGCCCTCGTAACTGGACGGCTGGGGTCTTCTCCAGGAGCCCTCGTAACTGGACGGCAGCGGTCTTCTCTAGGAGCCCTCGTAACTGGACGGCAGTGGTCTTCTCTAGGAGCCCTCGTAACTGAACGGCAGGGGTCTTCTCTCGGTGCCCTCGTAACTGGACCGCAGGGGTCTTCTCTCGGTGCCCTCGTTAACTGGACGGCAGGCTCCTTGGGGAGCAGCTCCAGGGGCTGCCCATGTACCATGTCCTGCTTGTATGGACGGGGCTCCGTGGAGGCTGAGGTCAGACTGAATGCTGTTGATGATGCAAGTCAGAGAGTGAGCAGATCGTGCTGAGGGCCTTGTGTCCCCCTGGGCCTGGACTAGAGGACAGGCAGGCAGCTGGTGCCTGGCGATCTCCCCATCGGTTTGGCAGGGTCTGAGGTTCTGGGAAAGGGTAGGTCTGGGAGGCCAGGGAAGGAGGTGTCACCTGCCAGAGCACAAGGCCAGGGCCGCCACCACTTCGGGCTGACGAGAGGGTTCGAGGACGCATGCCAGCAAGGCCTGTGTGTCTGGTGAGTTGTCCAGCCCGCTCGCGGGCATCAAGCACATTGGTAGAGCAGAGGCCCTGGGGGGAATGTGCTGTCTCCCCAGTCCTTCTGCTCCGCTGGTGACCTGAGCTCTGGGCCCGGCGGGTCCCACTGCCGAACCTCCTGTAGATCGCAGGATCCAGGTCGACTTGTGGACCTAAGGGACCATCAGCTCTGCAAGCGAGGCCGGAGGTCAGGTGCCAGTGGTTCCCGCGCTGGTCTGCCACCCTGGGGTGCTTTCCCTTTAGGCTCAGGGCAGACAGTTGCCAGGTGGCCTCTGAGGAAACCCCTGCTCTGTGGGGGCTGCAGGAGTCCCACCAAAGTCCAGGGGTGCCAGTGCCAGAGGGTTTGGGGCTGAAACACTCCTCTGGGGGCCTCAGGGTGGAGGCAGAGGGAGGTGGTGAGTGCTGCTTTGGTATCAGACGTGGGAATTCAGGAGTTGGGATGGGGGAGAAACTGGAAGGTCTGACAAGACACATGCAAGCAAGCAGAGCATGTGT
The DNA here is from genome assembly GCF_002263795.3 of Bos taurus. Lineage (NCBI taxonomy): Eukaryota > Metazoa > Chordata > Mammalia > Artiodactyla > Bovidae > Bos > Bos taurus. The sequence continues at coordinate 104,010,039 of NC_037336.1, forward strand.
CCTTGGTGTTGCCCGATACGGAAGGTGCTCAGAAAATGTTTGCAGTGCACGTATGTTTCTACACACAACATGTTTTATACACACACGCTTGTGTACATTAAGTCTTTTATTAGAACAGGAACATGTTTTTTCAGGTCAGGTAATCCATTTTTTCACCTTCTTAATGTGGTTGAATGATGTCGTCTTTACTTAGCCAGCACTTTTTTTGCTGTGTTCTATCTACTTTTCAGCCCCTTTTATAGTATTTTTTGGAGATACTCAAGCAGTCCAAGCAGAAAGTTGTCACTATTTTCAGGACAGAGTTAACAAGCAGGTTTCCCATGGCTGCTCCTAGGCCCCCTGACCTGATGAGAGGTGAGCCGCTCCATTTGGGCCGGGCAGAGAGGTGAGAACTGAGGGCTGGGAGCCTTTCTGGGCTGGGAGCCAATGAGACAAGGGTGGGGACCTGGGACCAGCAGAGGTGTGAACCTCTATTCACCAAGGGGTGAACATCAAAGCTTTCGGAACTTTTAAAATGCTGGCCAGGAGCTAAAGTGAGAACGTTTAACCTCTTCATGCAGTTGGTGAGAAATGATGTGTTAAATTCCACAGCTGGTAGCTACAAATTTGCCTGTGATTTCTTCGGATTTTCACTTCTCAGTGGTGATTCCTAGGAGGCCTGAGCTGTTGTAAAGCTGCCTCTGATCATCTGTGATAACAAGGACGCTGCCTGGAAACCTCATTCTGGCCACTGCTGTGACCCCTTCTTGTCACCCTCCTGGGGGGTGCAGGTGACGGGGAGGCTGCCCATCACTTTTGCTGGAAAAGTGTTACGTTGTAAATGTGGAAAGCCATCACCTGTTTTACTTGTAGAATGGTTCTTTTCTGACCCTAGGGATGCCAGAAAGTGGGCAGCAGCCCCGAGGGCAGGGATGGGGAAGCCTTGGGCTCTGCTGCAGAGGGAGCCACCCTGGCACTTTCCTGCTCTTGGCAGAACATCCCAGGCGCCATCTGCACGGGAAGGGCCATTTGCAAACATCCCTGGCAGCAGTGGCCATGTAGACGCCGTGCAGACGGTGGCCCTGGAGTTGAGGGGAGCAATTCTGACAGTGCTTCCTTCCACCAACAGGACTGCCTCTTAATTAATTGCTTCCTACTTTAATGAATAATTATGGAACAAAATTTTAATGACAGGTGGCCACAGCTAAAAAGAGAATAAAGTTCTGGCCCAAATACAACTCAGATGTTGTTTTTGTACATATTTAGAAATGTGTCATTTTTTTCTGTTTGATTTTTAGAGAAATTTAATTCTTATTTTTTGTTTTGTTATCTGTTTGGTACAGGAAGTAGACAGTATGAGCCTGACCAGTGGAGAAGATATTAATCATCTTCTGGGTAAGTCCACCACTTAACATCTTCAGAATAAATCAGTTCTATCAAAGATTGGAGTAAAACATCTGTCTTTATACCATAAATCTTTCATAGCAAGTACCAAACTTTTAAAAGAATTCAGATGTTAAAACCTCCCAACTTGGTTTCAAGGTAAGTTTGCTTTCTCTAGAAAAAGTGTGCACAGAAGAAGCCGCAGAGTCTGGCTATCAAACCAGAGTGAAGCCTCTGGACCCTCTGGACCCTCCTTCAGAGTGAAGTCATCTGAGGAGAGGCTCGCCGGGGGTTCCAGACCCAGAGTCACTTCAAGAGGAAAAGCATCTATTTCAGCCTTCTTCCTCATTCGACTTTAAAACGCCTTTGTGGGCTTACCTGTAGACGTCGTCCTGACTCCATGTCCCCAAACAGCTATGGTTAACGTCTTCATGCCGGTCTGCATCTGTTGATTCTTTTAATGAATTGAAATCTTATTATATCCCACTTTTTTTAACTTTAATACTAGACTGTGAGGATATTTCCCAGATGATCTAATCTTTTAAGACATGATGTCTAATAAGCTGTATCATTTTCCAGAAATTATTAATCATAAATTGTAACCAGAAGTAAAGTTTCCAACTGTACCTTCACAGAGAAAGATGTACCAGCTTCCTTCTCGCCTTTTTGGTGGGAGAGGTGACTGCATGGTCTTGACACTGCCTGTGACGCATGGGTCTGTTTCAGTTGTTGTACCCTTTCATTTAGAATTTGCTGCAGCCCAGAGCCTGTGCCTGTGAAGACACCTGGATTCAGCACACATTAGGCATCAGACAGGAAGCCTGCAAACCATGTAGAGAGAAGCAGTAGTTGAGTGTCAGGAAGCCTAATTTATGATACTGCTAATAAGTAGGACATCTGTTGCTCTTTATCTGTGAGCCCTGAGGGCTCTTGTTGTTAAAAAATATTCTAAATGAATCCAAGTTCAGAGACATTCTGTTCATGAAAGAATTTTCACATAATGTAAGAATTGAAATTTTAAGCCCCAAATTGTCCTGGCCCCTGGGTATTTTGATAATTGAAAATAATCTAGATTAGGGATTAGGTTAGCAGCTGTCTCCCTTTGGCCTGGAGCTGCTGTGACTGCCAATCCACCTTCCAGGCTGCACCCGCACCCAGGAGAGCCTCTCAGTCTGTGCTTGCCGGCACTCACAAGACATGTCTTTCAGCTGATGTCATTAAAACAAAATAAACCCTAAGCAAATCACAGTGCAGTTTGTATCTTTGCACTTGATGCTTTAGCCTGACTGACAGATCTGTGTGCAGGCTCCTTGCTTTGCTTTAGAATTTCATTTGCTATTATGTACCAAAAAGAAGTATGGGCTCCCATTCACTTCCTACAGGTCCTTCCTCAGGACATCTGCATGTCTAGTCACTTCTCATGCAGTCATTTGGAACCTATAGCCTTATTTCCCAGTCTTAGAAATAGAATTTTTTTATATGTAGGTTTCCTGTCTAAATGTTTAACATTCTATTCGTTTTGTTTTTGCTAATTTGATACCACTACTGCTTCTAGAAATTTCACTTCTTTGTTGCTTATTTGTATAACTTTGAAGTAAATCTCTCATTCCTTAGACTAGAAGAGTAGACTTCCATGAATATCATTTCCCCCCTTCATAAGTAAATTCTAACTTGTCAGTAAAATATTTTATGTTCATTTAGCATGCTTAAGTAAAGCCATTGAGTTGATAAAATCTTTACTACATTTGGAAAACCAGTGCAGTTATTTTTTTTTCTAATTTTGGTGGTGGTATATTATCTCTGCAGTTAAGTCTTCTGATGAAGGTTCCATATATCAGTTTTAAAATGAAAATAAAAGTATTATTATTCATAATGAAATGTAATTTCACTTTTTAAAAGTTATTTAGAAGACATTTTACAATCCAACATATTGGGATCTTTGTGAAGAAAAAGGATGTTAAATTTTGTCAGATGCCTTTTCTGCATCTATTGAGATAATCATATAATTTTTCATTTTCATTTTGTTATTGTGGTATATCACATTGATTGATTTGGGAATGTTGAACCATCCTTGCATTCCTGAGATAAGTTCCAGGTGCTCAAGGTGTACAGTCTTTTTAGTGTACTATTGAATTCAGTTTGCTGATATTAAGTTGATGGAAAAGTTTTGGACCGTGAATTTTAAATCATTATAACTAGGCTCAAACACTTCTTTATTAATCAAAATAGGAGCCATTGCAATCAATACATTTCTACCAGTGAGAAATAAGCTTATTTCTGTAGCATAAAAATCCATGCTTTGGGATTTGACGAATTCTTGGAAAGCGTTTTCTGCCTCCTCCTGGCTGTGGAAGTGTTTCCCCTGCAAGGCGTGGTTGAGATGTGTGAGGAAGTGGTTGTTGGCTGGCACTCGCCTGCTGTGACCATGGTGCACCCGCAAAGCTTCATAACCCGGTCCTTCCAACTTTGAAGCGGTGGTTGTGCAATGTGCAGCCTGGTGTTGTCGTGGAGAATTGGGCCCTTGTGTTGACCAGTGTGGGCTGCAGGCGTTGCAGTTTTTGGTGCATCTCATCGATTTGCTGAGTGTGCTTCTCAGATATAATGGTTTTAGCGGGATTCAGAAAACTGTAGTGGATCAGCCCAGCAGCAGACCACCATGGTGAATGGGGACCACAGTTACCATGACCTTGTTTTGGTGCAAGTTTGGCTTTGGGAAGCACATCACCAGTTGTATAAAATCTACTCTTCGTTGCATGTCACAATCCAACCAAGAAATGGTTCGTTGTTGTGCAGAATAAGAGAAGATGACACTTCAAAGTGACGATTTTTTAATCTTTGGTCAGCTCACGAGGCACCCATTTATCGTGTTTTTCACCATCCCAATTTGCTTAATGCCAAATGACTGTAGAATGGTCGATGTTGAGTTCTTCAGCAACTGCTTATGTAGTTGTAAGAAGGTCGTAAGAAGGTCACCTTCAGTGGTGGCTTTCAGCTGGTCATGGTCAACTCCCAATGGCCGGCCCTTGCGCTCCTCATCTTCAGGGCTCCCGTCTCCTTTGCACAACTTCTTGCACCACCACTGCACTGTCCAATCCATAGAGTTGCAAAGAGTTGGACACGATCGTGCGACTGAGCCCACACACATGCTTTGTTGAGGATTTTTGCATCAGTAGTCATTAGGGATATTGGCCTGTGATTTTCTTTTCTTCTGGTGTCCTTGGCTGTTTTCAGTATCAGGGTGACGCTATCCTTGTAAAATGAGATTGGCAGTATTCCTTTCCCTTCAGTTTTTTGAAAGAGTCTAAGAAGGGTTAGCATTAATTCTTCCTTGAATGTTTAATAGAACTCACCAGTGAGGCCATTTGGTCCTGAGCTTTTGTTGGAATGCTTTTAGTTCCTGGCTCATTGGTCTGTTCTGATGTCTGTCTCATTGTAATTCAGTCTTGGTAAGTTCAGGCTTCCCAGGTGGTGCTAATGTTAAAGAGCAGGCCTGCCAGTGCAGGAGACATAAGAGACGTGGGTTTGATCCCTGGGTCCGGAAGATCCCCTGGAGGAGGGCATGGCAACCCACTCTGGTATTGTCCTAGAGAACCCCATGGACAGAGGAGCCTGGCGGGCTAGTCCATGGGGCTGCACAGAGTCAGACAAGACTGAAACAATGCACACACACACTCTCTGCCGTGTTTGGACTTAGTATGTTCTTTTCCTAGTTCTTTCAAGTGCAACGTTACATGGTTTGAGATCTTTCTTTTTTAATATACGGCTTTATTGCTATAAACTTCACTCTTAGAACTGCTTTTATTGCGTTAAGTTTTTTTATGTTGTGTTTCCATTTTTGCTTGCCTGAAGATACATTTTGATTTTCCTTTTGATTTCTTCCTTGACTTATTGCTTGGTCAAGAATGTGTTAGTTTCCACAGATTTGTGAATTTTCCAGTTTTCCTCCTCTTATTGATTTCTAGTTTCATAGCATTGTTACCCTTGGGCAAATTCCAGGAGATGGTGAGGGATAGGGAAGCCTGGTGTGCTGCAATCCATGGAATTACAAAGAGTCGGACATGACTTAGTGACTGAGCAATAACAACAGTTGTTATTGGAAAATACACTTGATGTAACATTAGCCTTAAATTTTTAAGATTTGTTTTGTGGACTAACATATCAGTCCTAGAGAATATTATGTTGTTTTTACCTAAGAAGACTGTATATTCTGCTATTGGTTGGAAATGTTCTACATAAGTCTGTTAAGCCCACTTGATATAAACCAGTTCAAGTTCAGTGTTTATTGATTCTCTTTTAGGATGATTCTACTACCCATTGTTAAAAGCAATTATTGTCAGTACTAATATTATGATATTATTACATTGCTATCTGTCTCTCTCTTTAGTTTTAATTTATTTTAGTTTTAATATTTTCCTTATATATTTACATTTGTACGTTTACATTTATTTATATATGTCCATTTTAACATCCTTTCATGATAAAAACTTTCAACAAATTAAGTATAAAAAGAATGTACCTCAACATAATAAAGGCCGTATATGACAAATCCACAGCTGACATCATACATGATGGCGAATGATTGAAGGCTTTTCCTCTAAGACCAGCAATGTGACAAGGGTGCCCACTGTCACTATTTCTATGCAACATAATACTTTCTAGCCGGAGTAGTTAGGCAAGAAAAAGAAATAAAAGACATCTACATTGGAAAGGAAGAAGTAAAACCTGTTTGCAGGTGTCATGATCTCATATATAGAAAACCTTAAAGACTCCACCAGAGAAGTGTTAGAATAAGTAAATGATTGTAGGATATAAAGTCAGCATACAAAAAAGCAGCTGGATTTCTGTACACTGACAACAGAGTTGGACCATAAAGAACGTTGAGTGCCAGGTAGTTGATGCTTTCAAATTGTGGTGCTGGAGAAGACTCGAAAGAGTCTTTTGGACTGCATGGAGATCAAACCAGTCAATCCTAAAGGAAATCAGCCCTGAATATTCATTGGAAGGACTAATGCTGGAGCTGAAGCTCCAATACTTTGGCCACCTGATGTGAAGAACTGACTCATTGGAAAAGACCCTCACGATTGGAAAGATTGAAGACAAAAGGAGAAGGGGGCAGCAGAGAATGAAATGGTTGATGACATCAGTGACTCAATGGGCAAATTTGCCCAAACCCTGGGAGATAGTGGAGGAGGACAGAGGAGCCTGGTGTGCTGCAGTCCATGGGGTTGCAAAGAGTTGGACACAACTTATCAACTGAACAACAACAGCAGAGTATCAAAAAAAGAAGAGAACAATTCTATTTATAAGAGCATCAAAAAGAATGACGTACTTAGAAGTAAGTTTAACTAAGAGGTAGCAGATCTGCTTACTGAAACTTACAAAACAGTGATGAAAGAAATTGAAGAGGACACAAACAAATGGAAAGATACCCCGTGTTCATGGGTTAGAAGAATTAATATTGTTAAAATGTCCATTCTTCCCTGAGTGATTTACAGACTCAATACAGTCTCTACCAAAATTCCAGTGGCATTTTACAGAAGTAGAACAAACAATCCTAAAATTTGCATGGAACCACAAAATACCCCACATAGCCAAAGCAATATTGAGAAATGAGAAAAGAGCTTGGAGGGTCACATTTCCTGATTTCAAACTATATTACACAGTAAAGTAACCAAAACTACAGTTTTGGTATAAAAGCTGACATATACATCAGTAGAACAGAATAAAAAGCCCCCAAATAAACCCTTATACATTAATCAACTAATCTTCCACAAGGTCTCTAAGAAGTCTCATCAATAAATGATGTTGGGAAAACTGGATAGTCACATAACAATGAAGTTGAACCTTTACAGCATACATAAAAATCAATTTGAAATGTGTTCAAGACTTAAATAACCTAAATTTTTGAAATTCTTAGAAGAAAATGTAGGTAATAACCTTGACATTCATCTTGGTAGTATTTTTTTTCCTTTTGGATGTGACATCAAAAAGCACAGGCAGCAAAAGTAAAAATAAACAAGTGGAAGTACATCAAACAAAAGCAGAAGGAATAATGAAGAAAATGAACAGCCAGCCTCCAGAACGGTTTAGAGTATTTGCAAACCATACCTAATAAGGAGGTAATATCCAAAATATATAAGGAACTCATATAACTCATTAGCAAGAAAGCAGATAATTGGAAAAATGGACAAAGGAATAGACTATTATCAAAAGAAGACATACAAATGGACAGCAGGTATATGAAAAGATGTTCAGTATTATTGATATCAGGAAAATGCAGATCAAATCCACAAGGAGATATCACCTTACAACTGTCAGAATGGCTCTCATCAAGACGAGACAACAAATGTCAGTGAAGATGTAGAGAGAAAGGAATCCTTGTACACTTGTGAATGTAAAATAGTACAGCTACTATAGAAAACAGTATAGACGTTTCCTCAAAAAATTAAAAATAGCACTACCATATGATCCAGCGATCCCAATTCTGCTGGATATATCCAAAGGAAAGCAAATCAGTATCGCAGAGACACCTGCATTCCAGTGTCATTTCCACACTGTTCACAAGAGCCAAGCTATATAAATAACCTAATCATCCTTTATTCACTCATTTGATGAATGAATAAAGAAATTACGGTGTATATATATGAAAGGAATATCCAGTTTTTTGAAAAAAAAAAAAAAATTTGTTATTTGTGGCAGTGTTGATAAACTTGTAGGTCATTATGCTAAGTGAAGTAAGCCAAACACAAAAAGACAAGTACTACATGATACCACTTACATGTAGAATCTAAAAAAGTTGAACTTGTAAAGAGAATAGAATAGTGTTTGCCAGGGGCTGGAAGGTTGGAGAAATGGGAAAATATGTGTCAAAATGAACAACCTTTCAGTTATGAGATGAATGAGTTCCTGGGATTTGATGTGTAGCACGGCAGCCGTGTTGGTAATAATATAATATATACTTGAAATTTGCTAATAGAATGTTCTCACTCCCCCTACACACACACACAAATGATAACTGTGTGAAGTGATGGTTCAGCACAGGCACAGACACGTGCAGCACACAGACACATGCACAGCACACATGCAGATACATAGAGCACACGCAGACACATGCACAGCACACGTGCAGACACGCAGATGCATGCACAGCACATATGAAGGCACGCAGACACATGCACAGCACACGTGCAGACACGCAGACGCATGCACAGCACACGTGCAGACACGCAGACGCATGCACAGCACACGTGCAGACACGCAGACGCATGCACAGCACACGTGAAGACACGCAGACGCATGCACAGCACACGTGCAGACACGCAGACGCATGCACAGCACACGTGCAGACACGCAGACGCATGCACGGCACACATGAAGACACGCAGATGCATGCACGGCACACATGACACGCAGACGCATGCACGGCAGACACGCAGACACGCAGACGCATGCACGGCACACATGCAGACACGCAGACGCATGCACAGCACATGAAGACACGCAGACGCATGCACAGCACACATGAAGACATGCAGACGCATGCACAACACACATGAAGACACGCAGATGCATGCACAGCACACATGCAGACACGCAGACACATGCACAGCACACGTGCAGACACAGACACATGCACAGCACACATGAAGACATGCAGACGCATGCACAGCACACATGAAGACACGCAGACACATGCACAGCACACGTGCAGATAAATAGAGCACACGCAGACACATGCACAAGCAGGGGCTTTTTGGGGCTTCTTCCCATCATGGCAACTGGATACCAAGGTAAGTGCCCCTCAAGCTAAAGAACCAGGCAGAAGCCATGTCACCTTTTATAACCTAGTAAGTCATGCTCTTCTGCCATATTCTGTCATAAGGTAGCCAGAAAGGCGTCTAGCTTCAGGTGGAGATGAAATAGACTTTCCTCTCAGTGGGAAAGGAGTGGGGTTCTGGAAGAGCATAGGAGACAGTATTGCTGTGACCATTTGTGGAAATGCTCTCCTGAACGGAGCATTCCGCCCCGCCCCCCGTAAAAACCATGAACTTCAGCTCTTGTGTCATCTACCCCACCACCATGCTTTCTGCTGCCCTTCAGATTCTCCAGATGTGGGCTCCTGGCTCAGTCTTCCCAGCATGACTCTTGGGATGATTTGAACAGCCTTGACTCAATAGTCCCTCCAGCAGCCTGATGTTGGTCCCTCGTGCTCCCTTTCTGTAGCCTTCGCCAGCCCTGCTGTGCACTCAGTGCTCACCGGCCTCAAGGAATTTGGCCCCAGGCCCCACCAGCCGCATGGTCTCCCAGGCCTCTCTGCTTAGCTTCCCATGCTTCCTGATCCCAGGCACAGGTGACAGCTCTGCTTGCTGTACATTCTGTACACACACTCCCTCTTTGAAGGGCAAGTACATTTTTATTGAGGAAATAAAATGACTTTTAGAAATGATGAAAGTACTACATTCCACAATTCACAGGAGGAGAGTGATGTCAGGGAAGATGTGGAGTAGGAGGGTGTGGGCATGCGTCTGTCCACCTGAACACAGACACGTGCCCAGCACATGCACAGACATGTGCAGTACCCACACATGCAGCACACATGGAGACGTGCACGGCACATGCATACATTTAGCACACACACAGATACACACACGGCACACAGTGACATGTGCAGCACATGCAGACACATGCACAACACATGCACAGACATGTGAAGCACACATGCAGCACATGCAGACACGTGCAGCAGACATGCGGCTCGCACCTTCAGGTGTGATGCTCCCCCACTCCTGTCCTGCCCACCCCCTGCACGCCCAGGCCCTCCCACTTAGGAAGCCATCAGGTACTGGCAGGAAGGACCAGCAGCCCCAGAAGATGCAGGTGCCAGGGAGGCTCACTTGGCTTATGATCCAGACAGTCCAGTCAACACCTGCCTCTTCTGTCACTGTTGGAGAGAATTGTAAGTCACGTGTTCTTCCTTAAGTGGAAAAAGGTGATTTCCTGTGCCAATTTATTGTTCTAACGGTATTTGAATACTTGCAGACACACATTAGACTCCTTAAGCTCAGCAGCTCTTCCTTCATACAGCTTTCTGTGTAAGGCGTCCTGTGTGTGGAAGGAAACTACAAAGCAGACAGTGTCACAACCTCAGCAGCTCCCTGTGGCCGTGCTCAGAGGAGGGCTTTGATGGGGTGGCATGGTCAGCCCCATGCAGGGGCAGCACTGGGGCATCAGGGCCTTGCAGGGAGCAAGGCTTGGCCATGGTGCCTGGACGGGGGCTGGGCTGACCCTGCCCAGAGGCTGCGCACCCTGCGGCTGGGGTGCGGGGCTGTCCTCACTTCGTCCCCTCACCACCCGGGCTGCGGCCTCGCCACTGCTTCCTTGAACTGGAGCGCTTGGGGCCTGGGTTTCAGAAGGGCTCCTGCCGGAGCCGTGCAGCAAAAGCCTCTGTGGAAGGTGCATGTGGAACCTGAGGGGCGGGGAGGCTGTGTCTGTCTCAGTTCAAGTGGGTATTTCTAAAGCACTCATCGTGGTGGCGTCCCTCAGTCGTGTCTATTCTTCATGACCCTGTGTAGCCCGCTAGGCTTCCGTGTCCATGGGATTCTCCAGGCAAGAAGACTGGAGCGGGTTGCCACTTCCTCTTCCAGGGGATCTTCCTGACCCCAGAATCCAACCACATCTCTTTACCTCCTGCATTGCAGGTGGATTCTTTCACTGCTGAGCCACCAGAGAAACCCAAAGTACTCATTATTTGGGTTTAATACATCTGATTTCAGGTTTCAGAACCCAAACTTGGTTATGTTCATTTTTTCCCCCATTCTTTGAATTTCTTGTTTAAAGCTCTTCCAGGCCTCTGTTGCTGCTTAAGAAGAAAAATAAGTAGGAACCAATATTTCCTGGTTCACAAAAAGAAAAAAAAAGAAAACTGCAAAAGGAAAACAAAGGACATGTGAGGTGAGTCTGTGTTTTGTCTGTGATGCTGAAGCTTCAGCAGGCAACACGCAGGTGGCCAGACATCCTCACCAGGTCTTCAGTGTCAGTGTGGCTTGGTGCCCAGTGGATTCCTCGCCCGACCCATCCCGCTGGCTTGGGGATGAGCAGGCTCAAGGCCGTGCAGACTGTGATGTCAGACGAGGAACTGCATCCCTGGGAAAGCTGCAGCTCCATGTGGGCAGAGGGGACCCGGCCTGCCTGCCAGGTGTGTTCGGGGGCCCGGCAGTAACCTCCTCCTGTTTGATGCCAGCATGACCCACAGCTGAGCTGGCTGCCTCCCTGTTACTCTGGCAAAAGCTGACTCATGTTTTTTCTTCCATGGCTTCGTCTCCCAAGCGTTCCAGGAGCCCTTTGGGAAGCATTAAGGGCTGGAGGCTGGCTCTGCAGGGTTGGTCCCATCACACGAAGGTGATGTAGCCTGCAGTTGGCACACGTTCCCTCACATGAGCCACCTGCACAGGAGGTCCTGTTAGAAAAGTGACTCTCAATCTGGTGACACTCCAGACGGTGAGTTGTGCCTTGTCCGCAGGACCCTCACTGTCCCCAGGGCCCAGGCCAGGCCAAGCAGCCTCCCCCTAAGCCTGCCTCCTGTGGAAACAGTCCTGGTCTGCAGGACATGTATAGTTCTCAGTGAAAAAGCAGATAGCGAAGACCAGCTTTATTAGAGGTTAGATGAAAAAGTTACCTTGAGCCTTCTCTGTTGGGCAAGTCATCTATTCTAAAAAGAAAGAGAAGCAGCCACCTCTGCAAACCAGATTAGGCTCCATGTCCATGGTTCCTGGAAAGCTGCTCTCCTGGAGATCTAGGTCACAGGCCCACCAGACACAGGGTGGTCACGAGGGGTCCACGTGCCGGTGCTGACTACCAACCTCCGCGGACAGCAGCTCAGAGCCCACCTCTGCCTAGAGATGGGAGCTGGAGGCAAGGGGGCGTGAGGGGAAGGGGTGGGCCCCAGGCTGCAGCCTCACACGCAGGCCCTGGTCTCCACTAGATGCACTGAATTTAGTAAAACTCCCACTCCAGTGTTCTTGCCTGGAGAATCCCAGGGACAGAGAAGCCTAGTGGACTGCTGTCTGTGGGGTCGCACAGAGTTGGACACGACTGAAGCAACAGCAGCAGCAGCATAGCCCAGCAAGGTTTGATGGGCTATAGGCTTTCTCACTGGCTGTGGCTACAGTCTTGTCTTCTCAGCCTGTGTTCTTTGAGGCACATCCAGCACTGAGAGTGAAACACTGTCCAAGACCTGTTTCTTGGTTTGATTCATCCTGTCAGCCCTCTGTGTTAGCAGCTGACTGAAGTGTGTAAAATGGCATGAGATATACTCTCCTATTCTGATCTGTGTAGTTGTTAAAATACAGGAAGAGCAGATAATTTGATTAATTTAGGCCACCAATCTGTCTATTGAGTCAAGCCACAGCCCTTAACTTCAGATCCAAATGAAGATAAAAGCCTTTCCATTGTGAAGAGATATTGAGACAGTCTGAGCCACTGACCTGCGTCTGGTGTGACCCCAACCTTCCTGTCCCCAGAGCAGCGTGGTGACAGGTCACGTGTGCTCAGGCGAGGGGAGTGCATATTTGCCTCCCAAGAAGGGAATTCTTTAGAAGCTTTGGCGTTAGCCCCGAAACAAGCTGCCTCTGAGAAGACAGTGCTGAAGTGCTGAAGGGGCTGTGACTCGGCAGTATTTTTTACGTCCTAGAGGACAATCGCCAACTTAAGGTTACAGAATTTTATTTCATTCTGAAAAGTCTTCCCCAAAGAGTCATACCCTTTTTTCCCCCTCAGAAATCCTTTTCTTCTTTGCTCTTTTCTGATATTCTAGGTTTCAGCATACTTCCTTCTGAAAATTGGACCTTTCCAAATCTTAAGGCTGATTTAGAGTTGTTTTTATCCAGGCTGGTGTGTAGTGAGGTTCAGTCTTTGACTCTCATGAACGTGCTCATAGCACATTATAAAGAGCTGGCTGTCAGTATTTCTGAGCTTGTGTGGACAGGTGTCAGGAGAGTGGCCTTATGTTCGGATACTGAGAGCTTCCTCATTCACGGAGTAGCAGCTGTTGTCGTGGTGGGCTCCCAGGTTTGCTGGACTCCAGCAAGTGCATGGAGATCATGGAAAACATGCCTCTCATCCCCTTAGGGACAGTTCTTCTTGCTGGTCTTAGGCCCCTTTACATCTGGAAGCTGTGGAGGACTCTCAGTTACTGTATTAGAAATTTAAAATGATAAAAAGTTTAAATGCGTATTTATTAATTCATTTAAAAGTAAAAATACACCAACTACACGAGGACATTTCTTATTCCCAGTGGAAGCCCTGCATTGCCCCAGAGTTAGAAGAGCAGCAGTTGCTCTTTTGCAGACGCACTCAGTGTCCGGGTTTAGGAAAGACAGCCACCTGTCTGCAGGAGTGCGCTGCTCTCTGAGGGGTGGGCCAGCCACAGGCTTGTGGTTCAAGGGCAGGTGGCCCTCGTGGCCTCTTCAGAGATGTGTGGACAGTCTTCCTGGAAACGACCCCAAACTCTGCAGGCGGGAGTTCTCTGAAGGCAGCTGCCGTGGAACCCAAACCCCCTCAGTGACCTCGGTGAGTGCGTGTGATAGCCGCCCGTCTGCCCTGCCCTCTGGGTGCGCAGGTGTGTGACCTGCTTGGTCATGTGGGAAACACGGCTCGCTGAGGCCTGCGGCTCTGAGCGCCAGCGCACTCCCTCACGAGAGACAGCGGCCACGTTGTCGGCAGCCCCATCAGAGGTCTCTTCTGTGTAGACAACCTCCGGCAGCTGTGGCTCTCACAAGGACTCTGAATTCTGATTTTTGCTTGAAGTCTCAAATTTCATCATTGGCAACAAAACTGTTTTTGTATTGCTTTCCTGAAATGACAACTTTAGCACCTCTAGAGATGAAATGTGGGAAGAGTTGTAGGGTATAAATTGTAACAAAAGGGCCAAAAGCTCATGCAGGGAAGCCTGGAGGAGGCTGGATGGAGGGGTCAGAGCCCCAGGGTGCAGGACCACGGGGTGGGGGGCGGGTGCCACGTGCGTGGTGCAGCTGTTCTGTGGGCAGACACGCTGACATGACACTTGTGTGGGAGACTCTGTCCCCTGGGTCCAGGTAAGACTTGACTCTCCTCCTGTCTGTGCAAAGCTGCTTCTTAGCCAGGTAGCCCAAGGGAAGGGAGTGTCCGACTTGGGGCTCAGGACATGTTCAGAGTAACTGGAACAGAGGAACGTGTGGTGTGTTCTGCTTCCAGGGCACCTTTGGGAAGGGTGGCTGCTGACACCTGCCCTTGGAGCCCTGACACTTGAGACCTGGGCTCCCCAGCTGTCTAGAGTTTCTCAGGAGAGCTGAATCTTAGAAACACTGTCTGAGAAGCAAAGGTGTCGGAGCCCCTTGAGGTGGGGCTGCTGGGGTCAGGTTTTATCTCCACTTGCCCTGCAGGTGCTGGGGCCACCAGGAGTTTCCAGGGGACTTGCCTCTGAGCCTGGCCTGGGCCGTGCATCCCCCCTGCACTCAAGGCTCGTCAGCCGCAGGGCAGACTTGTCAGGGCCTGTAGGAGTCGATGACTCTGCCAGGGGCCGTGTCCCCAGAGGCCATGTGCTGTCACGGGGCCGCTGTGTGGGGTTGGCTCTTTCCCTTCGGCCCTGACATGCCCACACTGCGTGAGTCCATTCTGTGGCCTGTGGTCAGACCCCCACGGCCTGACTTCTGTGGACAGAAAGCATCAGAACTGAGGGCAAGGGAGGAGCAAGCAGTTCACTGCGGAGGAGACAGAAGGCATCCTGAAACCTTGCCAGCAGCGACCTCAACCACAGGAGCCAAGGAAGGATGTGGGACGTGAACTCTGGTCTGTTCTCAGAAGGTGACTGTCCTGTGCCTCGGTTTCCTCTGTCTCATGGTCACGTCACGTTGGAGCAAATGCAGCCCAAGCTCAGGGACCTTTGATGGGCTGTGAAATGGGTCAGGTTACATGAGAGATCCAGGGCAACTGATTCAGAACCACCTCTGACTTCAGACTTTTATGCAGGTAAGTTTGTTGCTAAAAAAGCAGATCAACCATGACTGCCAGCCCTTAGATCCGTCTGGTTTTGCTGCCCTGCATGGGCCTCGCTTCTGCTTGGAGAGCTCACCCTCGGGCAGGTATTCTGTCTGGTTGTGGAGGGCCCTGCACCCCTCCACACGGGCCCCTCCCGCCCCAGTGTGGCCACACCAAGACTGCTTCCTCCCACATGCTGCTGAGTTCAAAGCATTTTATTTGCATCATTTTTACTAGGGATGAATATTAGTAAACTTTTGTGGGTTCTTTTTTTTTTTTTTGCAAAGCCTAATAACTATTTCGGAGAAGGCAATGGCACCCCACTCCAGTACTCTTGCCTGGAAAATCCCATGGAGGGAGGAGCCTGGTAGGCTGCAGTCCATGGGGTCGCAAAGAGTCGGACACGACTGAGCAACTTTCACTTTTCACTTTCATGCGTTGGAGAAGGAAATGGCAACCCACTCCAGTGTTCTTGCCTGGAGAATCCCAGGGACGAGGGAGCCTGGTGGGCTGCCGTCTATGGGGTTGCACAGAGTCAGACACGACTGAAGCGACTTAGCAGCAGCAGCAGCAATAACTATTTAAAACAAACCAGTAAGAAAGCAACACATGCTTTTTTTTTTTTTCTTTTTTAATTTAAGTGTAGTTGATGTTTACAATGTTGTTAGTTTCTGGTGTACAGCAGAGTGACTTACATGTTTATATGCATTTGTTTTCACATTCTCCATTATGCTTTACCACAGGATATTGAATATAGTTCACTGTTCTATACAGTAGGGTCTTGCTGTTTATCGTCCAGTATGTAGTAGCGTATAGCACGCTTCTAAAGTCAAGCTTTAGTGGGTGTGGTGGAGTTTGCTGAGATCACTGACACTGGCGTACTACAAGCACGCGTTGATGGGCTCTCCCTGACTGCCTGGTGGATGTTCAGCTCCCTCCTGCCTCCTGTCTCTTGTCTCTCTGTTTGAGTCTCCCTCTCCGCGGGGACCACACAAGCCTCCTCTTTACCTGGAATAAATGTTATCGTTTATTTTTCTAGCCGGTGGTGCTCAGGCCTTCTGATGGCTGCTCTTCCCCTGCCTCTGGCCCACGCAGGGTTCCAGTCCCGGTGGGTTCACCGTGGTGGCCAGGATGCCTGAGTTATGTCTGCTTTCTAAAACTTTTACTTCAGTCACAGAATGTCTCTCAGTGATGGTCGTTTCCAATTCAGTATCATCTGCACAAATTTTACCTGAAGCTTAGCTCTAGGAACCCTGAGAGTGGTCACTTGTTCATTGACTCACAATGCCTGCCACTGTAGGAGATGTGGGTTTGATCCCTGGAGAAGGAAATGGCAGCCCGCTCCAGTGTTCTTGCTGGGAGAATCCCATGGACAAGGGACCTGACAGGCTGCAGTCCGTGGGGTCACAGGGTCAGACTTAAACAGCAACAGATGAGCAACTACTGTGTGCCCCGTGCAGGGGCTGCTGGAGACGCGACCCAGGGCAGGTGACGTGTGACGCTGCCGGGCTTGGTGACAGTGTGACTGCTACCCGGCTTGGTGGAGAGGGGCCCCCGGGGGCTGTCCGGGAGGACGTGCCCCATAACCCTAGACGCGACCCAGGCCAGGTGACAGTGTGACCGCTGCCGGGCCAGGTGACAGTGTGACCGCTGCTGGGCTTCATGCAGGGGGCCCCGGGGGCTGTCCAGGAGGACGTGCCCCATAACCCTAGACGCGACCCAGGCCAGGTGACAGTGTGACCGCTGCCCGGCTTGGTGACAGTGTGACTGCTGCCGGGCCAGGTGACGTGTGATCGCTGCCCAGCTTGGTGACAGTGTGACCGCTGCTGGGCTTGGTGGAGGAGGCCCCGGGGGCTGTCCGGGAGGACGTGCCCCATAACCCTAAGCCCTGGGGCCCACATGGCCATCCCAGCTTCACCTCTGCCTCAGGTGGCCCAAGGCATCTCCAGAGTCTGGGTGTGGCCAGTGCACCCTGAAGGAAGGGCAATTGCTGTAACACTGTTGGTCATCAGCAGCCATTCTGAGGCCCCTTCTCCCCGGCACAGGGGTATTCTATAGGCCAGGGTGGAGGCTGATACTTAAACCTCCCAGAAAGGAAGTTTAATGACCAAATGCAGTGAATGTTTCCAAACAGCAGGAGACACAGAATCTCAGGGTCACACACTAGCTAGTGGCCAAGTGGCTGACCACGTGCTTCCCAACCTTGAGTTTAAAACGTCCCCACAAGGACCTGTCTCTGCCCCATCACTGCCCTGGAAATGCTTCAAAAGGTGTTTAATCCATCCCCCCACCCCATCCCGAAGGGAAGTGCGTTGCTCCTGTAAAGGTCGCAGGAACCAGCCTGGGAGGGGCAGGACTATTAACGAGGCTCTGGGCCCTGGCCGTCCTACGGCCGGCTCTGCTAACTGAGGCCCAACTGCACACACGGCGCTAATCCCCGTGACGGGGAGCAGAGGAGGAAACGTCCGGTTACCGAGGGGCGCCCCCCCAGCCTCCATCTGTGCCGTGGCCGGGCTTGCGGAGCATATGTTGCCTGTTGCTCACTGACCATCTGCTCGAGCTGCCGAAGTGTCCCTGTTACCATGACGACAGAGGCCTTGATTGGCGGTGGCAACACAAACACTCCCGGCTCAGGTTTCACTTTTATCTGTGCTCTGGAATGGGGCTGGGAGGGGTCAGGCTGCCTCCTGGCCTTCGGCCCCCTCCCTCAGTGCTCCCCCCGCCTCTGGCCTGCCCCACCCCCCACCCCCTATCCCCTGCGGAGCAGCTACGGTTGGGAGTTAACGAACCTGAGAGCTGGATGGCGGTGAGTTTCTGTTCCCCTGGCACCTGGCAGGTGACTCCAGGGTGGACGTTCCCCAGATTTCAGGCTGTTGTCTGAGGGTGCGTCTCTGCCCGCAGGGAGAGCGCCAGCTGCCGGGACACTGCCCCTCGGCCAGGGAATGTCTGCCACCCGTGCAGTTGGGGGAGCTGGTTTAATGGAACAAATGAGTGGGCTTTGTCAGCCATTAGCAGGACCACTTCATAGACCCTGTCGTGGGGGCCACGTCCTGCCAGGGGAGGTTCCCTGGGGGCACAGCTGCGGTGCTTCCGAGAGAGTTGGTGCTTTCAGGTGGGACTGAGACCCTGCTGAAGGGAGTGCGGGGGTCCCAGCCCCCACAGGAGGCTCGGCCCTCCTCTACCCAGGTGTCAGTGCTGGGACGAGAGCCCCCAGTGGGAAGGAGGGGTCTGAGGCAAAACCAGACCTCTGTTAAGTCCCCCAAACTGGGTTCCTTTCCTGGTGAGCGTTGTGCCAGAAGAGAAGGAAGGATTTCTTACTTGCAGCAACTCAGGAGAACACCAGGGACCCTTCCCAAAGCAGCAGAATCGGGGAGCTTTAAGCTAAGTGCCCATGTACCTTTGTGATGCGGCTGGAGCAGAGGAGAGTCCAGCACAGCACTGGGACGAAGGTGGACAGAGGCCGGGCTTCAGCCGACTGGAGTCGGGAGGGTCAGCATCATCCCTCAGTGCTCCAGGCTGGGGCCTCAGTCTCTGCAGAGCAGTTCAAAGCCTGCATCAGGTTGTCCCTTACATCTCGCAGGAGGAATGGACTGTTTTATCGCTGGACTGTTGCTTCTTGGCTGCTTTCCCTTCATTCCTACGTTCCCCACCGTCATGAAGATCATTAAATACTGAGACCTGTTTGAAGGCAGGCACTGTGTCCAGGCTCAGATCACAAAAGATTTGGGCCAAAAATGGCTTCTTATCTGAGAAAGCCATGCCTGGTTCTTTCTCCTGGGATCCCTGCCTTTTCTGCTTGTGCGTGCATGTGTGCGTGCTAAGTCACTTCAGTCATGTCTGACTTTTAGTGACCCCATGGACTGTAGCCCACCAGGCTCCTCTGCTTCTCCAGGCAAGAATACGGAGTGGATTGCCATTTACTTCTCCAGGGAATCCTCCCGACCCATGGATTGAACCCGCATCTCCCATCTGCCTGCATTAGCAAGAGGGTTCTTTACCAGCAGTGCCACCTGGGAAGCCCCCCCGTCTGCCTACAGTTACTTTAATTTTTGAGCCCTTAGAACTGAGGAACACCGAGTCAATTGTTTTTCCCCCTGGCTCTCTTCAGGGACCAGCTCTGGCCTCCAGCTGCTCGTGTCCTCAGGGCGAGCATGTGTGGCCAAGGTGTTGCCACCAGCCCTGCCCAGACCTGCACGTGGAGCCCACCCCCCAGGCTTATCAGAAAAGGGCAGAGCGTGGCAGCCCCTCCCTCATATTCTCTGTGTTGGTGGAACCACTCAGAGCCAGGACCAGGCAGAAGGGCCGCACAAGGTCCACGCTGGGATTTCTGGGGCCCTTCCGTGCTTTGTGTGGCCGGATCTGGTGTGGGCAGGAGTGGATGCCCAGGCAGGACCTGGGGCGTCTCGTGAGTCACTGGGAAGTCAGGGCCCCCGAGAGAGTCCACACGGGCTAAGGAGAAGCCGCCTGTGGGATGAGTGGTCTCATGGCCGGCCTCATCCCCGAGCCCCTCCCGAGGCGCCTGCCCAGCACCGAGCCCTGGGCTGCCTTGTGTGCACCGGTAGCTGGGGGCAGGGCCCCAGAGTTGCACAGAATCTGCTGTAAAGGTTCACTTGTGGCTCTAGGACGTGGCATCCTCTGAGACCCAGGGGCTTGGTGTCACTGCGAGGTCTCAGTACCCGGTCGCTTCATCAGCCTGGCCTCCCCATCACACTGCCCAGGGCTCACTGGCCACGCTCTGACCCGGCCCCCAGCTGCCTCCCTTCAGCCTCCGGTCACCCGACTTCCCCGAAGCCTGCAGCAACTACCCAGTGTGTGACAGCAGGCAAGTCCTGCCGCTTTCTGGACACAGGAAAGCAGGTGCTTGGCTGCTTATAAATTACGTTTTCTTGGCCATTCACCATTGCAGCTTGAGAGCATAGTGTTATTTAAAAAAAAATTAAAACCTGGCCTTCAGCTTCCAAATTAACTAACAAGTATTACTAGATACCAAATGGCCTTATGAGCAAGTCAAACGTGGTATTTTACCAAAAGCAAAACTGCTATTTAGACTTTATTATCTCACCTGCTTTTAAAAATAGAAGTTTCTTTGTCATAGCTTGTATACCTTCTAATGTCTAAAAGCTGCACGTAGAAGACCCACTTCCAGATCACTTGGGTACAGGGTGGGAAAGGCTAACTCCCACCGTGCCGCTTGCCCGTCGGTTCCAACTGTGTTTAAGCCGTCGCAGACATAGGAAGAAAGCAGACAGCATTGACACCAAGAGATCGACAAAAGGAAGGCTGTCAACTAATCTAATGCATAAGTAGCAGTGTGAAAATCCTAAATAAATAATCAGAGAACAGAATCCAGCAGTGTGTTAAGAGGATCATATACTAGTGAGTACTAAGCATTTTTTCCCAATGAAGTAGGAATGGGTCAATACTAGGCCTGTAGATATAAATCGCCATTTAGTGGAGCAAAAGATAAAAATAGTCTCTGTAGATGCTGACAAACGAATGAAATTCACATACACTCTGCTTTTAAAATGCTCCTAATAAAATAGAGGTTGATGAGTATGCCTTTAGTGTCATCAATGCTGTCTCAGCCTGAAAGCTCGCACCCTGGGGACCCTGGAAACAGCACCCCCCCCCCAATATCAGAAAGAAGATATTGTTTCTGATATCACACTGTTCTGGCCAGCTCGTGCAGTTTAGTCAAAAGACAGAAACAAAGTACCACAATGGGAAAGGATGAGATAAAGTGATTTCTTATATATTATTTCATTGTATATTTGGAAAACCATAGAGAAGCAGCTGGGGAAAAAATGTACAAAATAAAAGAGAATTTGACAAAGTAATTAGTTAGCAGCCTTCCTGTTTGGAAACCACTAGGAGCTATGATAGGAAAAAAAAAAAAAAAAAAAGGTTGCTTTTATCACAGCATCAAAAAAAAAAAAAAAGATAAACTATCTGATGCTGTGGTTAGGAAGAGATGAGAAGCAGGGACAGAGGGAGCAGCGCCTGTGCGCGAGGGCGAGAGCACATGTCGTGGAGAGGCCAGTTGCAAGTTAATCTGTACACGTCGTGCACTCCCAACTGAAGTGTTGACTCTTTTTAACTAGACAGGTTAAATATAAATTTGTATGAAAAAATAGAAGTAGGCAAGACCTAAAATAAAATAATGATGGGATTAGCCCCATCCGATGTTAAAACACATTACAAAGTTACATCTTAAACTTCTGTTACTGGCAAATGGATAATTAGGAAGTCCAGAAAACAGATCCAAATACATGTAATTTATGATAAAAGTGTTTGAATCATTGGGCAACATGATTTTCCTGTACTGATGTCATGTGGGCAAACATCATGGAAAACTAAAAAGTTAGGTCTGTACCTCATCAAAGTAAATTCCAGAAAGATCAACAGTCTAAATGCAAAAGAGAAACAGACATGTACAGAAAGAAACCACAGGAGGATTTTTTTCTGTTGACATATGGAAGGCCTCCCCTTCATGGATCACAGCCTTGTGGCAAAGGGGCTTATCTAACTCAATGAAACTCTGAGCCTGCCTTGCAGGGCCACTCAAGACAGATAGGTCCTAGTGAAGAGTTCTGACAAAACGTGATCCACTGGAGGAGGAAATGGCAGCGCACTCCAGGGTTCTTGCCTTGAGAACCCTGTGCACAATATGAAAAGGCAAAAAGGCATGAGACTGGGAGATGAGCCCCCTGGGTTGGGAAAGGTCCAGTACGCTACTGGGGAAGAGCAGAGGGCGCTTATTAACAGCTCCAGAAAGAATGAAGTGGCTGGACCAAAATGGAAAGAATGCTTAGTTTTGGATGTGTCTGGTGGTGAAAGGAAAGTCTGTTTCTGTAAAGAACAATATTGAATAGGAACCTGGAATGTTAGGTGCATGAATCAAGGTAAATTGGATGTGATGAAGCAGAAGATGGCAGAGAAGGAAATGGCAAACCACTCCAGTATTCTTGCCTAGAGAATCCCATGGACAGAGGAGCCTGGCGGACTGCTGTCCGTAGGGTCGCACAGAGTCGGACACGACTGAAGCAACTTAGCATGCATGCATGCATTGGAGAAGGAAATGGCAACCCACTCCAGTATTCTTGCCTGAAGAATCCCAGGGACAGAGGAGCCTGGTGGGCTGCTGTCTATGGGGTTGCACAGAGTTGGACACGACTGAAGTGACTTAGCAGCAGCAAGCAGAAGATGGCCAGACTGAACATTGACATTTTAGGAATCAGTGAACTAAATGGACGGGAATGGGCAGATTTAATTCAGATACCATTATATCTACTACTGTGGATAAGAATTCCTTAGAAGAAATGGAGTAGACCTCATAGTCAACAAAAGAGTCTGAAATGCAGTACTCAGGTGCAATCTCAAAAACAACAGAATGGTCCTCTCAGACAATTTCCAGGGCAAACCATTCAACATCACAGTAATCCAAGTCTATGCCCCAATTGCTGATGCTAAAGAATGTGAAGTTGAATGGTTCTATGAAGACCTATAACACCTAGAATTGACGCACACACAAAGATGCCCCTTTCTTCATAAGGGATTGAAATACAAAAATAGGAAGTTAGGAGATACCCCCCAAAACAGGCAAGTTTGACCTTGGCGTGCAAAATAAAGCAAGGCAAAGGCTAACAGAGTTTTGTCAAGAGAACATGCTAGTCATAGCAAACACCCTTTTCCAAACTCAAGAGACAACTCTACACATGATGTCACTAGATGGTCAACACTGAGATCAGATTTATTATGTTCTTTGCAGCTGAAGATGGAGAAGCTCTATACAATTAGCAAAAACAAGACTGGGAGCTGACTGTGGTTCAGATCATGAGCTCCTTATTGCAAAATTCAGGCTTAAATTGAAGAACATAGGGAAAACCACTAGACCATTCAGATATGATTAAATCAAATCCCTAGTGATTATACCAGGGCTTCCCTGGTGGCTCAGATAGTAAAGCATCTGCCTGCAATGCAGGAGACCTGGATTCAATCCCTGGGTCAGGAAGATCCCCTGGAGAAGGAAATGGCAATCCACTCTAGTACTCTTGCCTGGGAAATTCCATGGATGGAGGAGCCTGGTAGGCTACAGCCCATGGGGTTGCAAAGAGTCATACATGACTGATCAACTTTCCTTTCCTTTCTAATGATTATACAGTGGAGGTGATTAATCAATTTAAGGGATTAGATCTGGAAGACAAGAGTGCCTGAAGAACTATGGGTGGAGGTTGATAACACTGTATAGGAGGTGGTGACCAAAACCATCCCAAAGAAAAGAAATGCCAGCAGACAAAGTGGTTGTCTGAGGAAGCTTTACAAATAGCTGAGAAAAGAAGAGAAGTGAAAGGCAAGGGAGAAAGGGAAAGATATGCTCAACTGAATGCGGAGTTCCAAAAACAGGAAGGAAAGATAAGAAAGCCTTCTTAAGGGTACAATGAAAAGGAATAGAGGAAAACAATAGAATGGGAAAGACTAGAGATCTGTTCAAGAAAATTGGAGATATCAAGGGAGCATTTCATGCAAAGATGGGCATGATAAAGGACAGAAATGGTATGGACCTAACAGAAATAGAAGATATTAAGAAGAGGTGGCAAGAATATACAGAACTATACAAAAAAGGTCTTACTGACATGGTGACCATGATGGTGTGATCACTCACCTAGAGTCAGACATCCTGGAGTGTGAAGTCAAGTGGGCCTTAGGAAACATCACTGTGAACAAAGCTAGTGGAGGTAATAGAATTCCAGCTGAGCTATTTCAAATCCTAAAAGATGATGCTGTTAAAGTGGTGCACTCAGTATGTCATCAAATTTAGAAAACTCAGCAGTAGCCATAGGACTGGAAAAAGTCAGTTTTCATTCCAATCCCAAAGAAGGGCAATGCCAAGGAATGCTCCAGCTACTATACAATTGTACTCATTCCACATGCTAGCAAGGTTATGCTCAAAACCCTTCAAGCTAGGTTTCAGCAGTACATGAACTGAGAACTTCCAGATGTACAAACTGGACTTTGAAGAGGCAGAGGAAACCAGAGATTGAATTGCCAACATCAGTTGGATCATAGAAAAGCAAGGGAATTTCAGGAAAATGTTTATTTCTTCACTGACTACACTAAAGCCTTTGACAGTGTGAGCACAACAAACTGGAAAATTCTTAAAGAGATGGGAATACCAGACCACCTTACCTGCCTCCTGAGAAACCTGTATGCAGGTCAAGAAGCAACAGTTAGAACTGGCCATGGAACAATGGACTGGTTCATATTTGGGAAAGGAGTACGACAAGGCTGTACTTGTCACTCTGTTCATCACCCTGCTTATTTAACTTCTATGCAGAGTACATCATATGAAATCCCAGGCTGGATGAATCCCAAACTTAAGACTGCCAGGAGAAATATCAGCAACCTCTTGTATGCAAATGATAACACCCTAATGTCAGAGAGTGAAGAGGAAATCAAGACCCTCTTGATGAGGGTGAAAGAGGAGAGTGAAAAAACTGACTTGAAACTCAATATTCAAAAAGCTAAGATTGTGGCATCAGGTCCCCTCACTTCACGGCAAAGAGAAGGGGGATAGTAGAAGCAGTAATATATTTTCTTTTCTTGGGCTCCGAAATCACTGCAGATGATGACTGCAACCATGAAATGAAAAAGACACTTGCTCCTTGGAAGAAAAGCTTTGACAAGCCTAGACAGAATATTAAAAAGCAGAGACGTCACTTTGCCAACAAAGATCTATATAGTCAAAGCTATGGTTTTTCCAGTAGTCAAATATGGATGTGGGATTTGGACCATAAAGAAGGCTGAGCACCAAAGAATTGATGCTTTTGAACTGTGGTGTTGGACAAGACTCTTGAGAATCCCTTGGACTGCAAGATTAAACCAGTCAGTCCTAAAGAAAATCAATCCTGAATATTCATTGGAAGGACTGAAGCTGAAGTGCCAATACTTTGGCCATGTGACGTGAAGAGCTGACTCATTGGAAAAGACCCTGATGCTGGGAAAGATTGAAGGCAAATGCAACAGAGGATGAGATGGTTGGATAGCATCACCTACTCAATAGACATGAATTTGAGCAAACTCTGGGAAATAGTGGAGGACAGAGGAGCCTGGCATGCTGCAGTCCATGTAGTCGCAAAGAATTGGACACCACTTAGCAACTGAACAACAGTGGAAGGCCTAAATATAACACAAAACCCAAAAGCCATAATGTTAGGGGAAAAAATACTATGTAAGGATAAAAAAAGATGCTGCATTAATCAAAATCATCACCATAAGCCAAGCAGAAGATAATGGTAAGCTGTAAAAGTAGGTCAATAAGGAAAAGGAGGCAAAGAGGTCACCTGAGGTGGAGATGTGTGTTGCCCTTAAACACATGAGAAAATGCCCAGCTTTTCTCATAAAACTTCCTGAGTGACCATATTCCCCTTGGTCATGCTAAGGGCAGGGGGCTCGCCTGTACCTTTGGTACCAATGCAAAATCCATCCCTTCTGATGGAAGAAAATTTGGTCGTGTCCTTCAGAATCCTACTTCTGTGGGTGTGTCCACAGGTTCAGCCACACAGAGTGGCTGCTTTGGCTGTGCTGCCCATGGGGCCACCCTCACTCACAGATACGGGTGCGGTCACCTGCCCACCAAACAGTCCTGCCGAGTGGATCACGGAGTCCAGCGTCGTGGCCACCAGAGTCTGCACCTGAGACTCAGATCCGTGGATACAGGTGTGAGGGGCTGGCTTGGGGCGGCTGTGACCCCAGAATGCTCAGTGGTTCTGTGAGCCCCCGTCATGGGCCCAGAGCCTCTGGTCATAGGCCATCCGGGAGGGCCTTTCCCTCCAGAGACCCTGCACCTCACATCGGCCCCCTCACTGTCCTGGAGACCTGACCTGGGCCCGGGGCAGTCTGGGCTCAGGGGGCCCCATCCACAGGGGCTGAGCCAGCTGGGTGGTCACTGAGAACGGTCACGGATGTGTCCATGTCTCCTCCTCATTTATGTCGTAGGCAGCCCGGTGGCTGGCTGGCTGTGTGTGTATGCTCCCACGGCCCTGGCACAGAGCAGTACCTGCAGCAGCCCCTGAGAAATGCTGCATTATTTTCTAAGAAAAACCACACACAATATGACATGCAAAATGTCACCACCAGTAATGGAATCTCCTCTCTCTCTACTGCTATACTGTCCCCTGGCTGCCTGCAGCTGGGAGCTGTTGGAGTCGACCTTGGGGCCTGACATAGGAGGTGGGGGTATCCTGCCCATAAACAGAGGTGGTCCCCAAGCCAGTTGGCCAGGGCCTCTTAAGAGAAGGGCTGAAGAGGAAAGGTGTGGGAGAAAGAGACCAGCCCCTAGAAATGTCACTTGGGTTCACAGTGGCTTCCCTGGCCCCATGGGGACAATATTGCAGTGCCTGTGCCCACGAGTCCCCTCAATGTGCCCTGAAGAGGGGCAGACGCTGGTGTCATAGCCGGACTGGGAGGAGGACTCAGGGATAAGGAGCTGGGGTAGTTACCTCCCCCGTGCCCCACATTCTTACAGGAATGGAGTCAGGAATCAGCCTGGGAGCTACTATCAAAACAGCAAGAGATAGCGAGTGTTGGAGAGGGTATGGAGAGAAGGGAGCCTCCTGCACTGTTGGTGAGAATGTGAATTGGCACAACTACTGTGGAAAACAGTATGAAAGTTCCTCAGGAAACTAAGAACAGAGCTACCATATATTCTAGAAATTCTGGTCCTGGGCATTTGTCTGAAGAAAACAGAAACAGTAATTAAAAAATTTATATGTACCCCTGTGTTCATCACAGCTCTATTTTGGTAGAGCTCTATTTCTGTCTTTATAGACAAGACATGGAAGCAACCTAAGTGTCCATCAATAGATGAGTGGATAAAGATGGCATGGCATGCACATAAGGTGGAATAATATCACGCAGCCATAAACAGAAAGAAACTTGCCATTTGTGACTTGGATGGACGGTGAAATATGCTGTGAGACAAGTCGGAGGGGAAAGACCTATTGTGTAATTTCACTCCTGTGGAATCTGAAAAGTAAACAAAACAAAAACAAGCTCATAGGTTCTCATCTGTATCATGACGGTACTTGAGATGGTGAGCACGCCGTAGTGTGTACAGATGTCAAATTATATTGCTCTGTAGGTGAAACTTGTATTAAAAGCAAAACCAAGATCAGCCAGGGGGCTGCCTTTGCAGGCAACGTGCTCACAGAGGGAGCTGAGGGTAGACAGCGGTGTCCGTGCTGCAGAGGACCCTCAGCAGGCCTCTGGGGACAAGGCTGCAGGGCAGGAGGGAAGGGGCCCTCGCCACTGTGCATGCTTTCTTTTTAAACTGCAAGAGGCGAGCAGATGTTCTCCGATGGCTTTGCTTATAGGCCCAAAGTTGTCACCAGGGCCCAAAGCCTGTGCGTGTTTGTCACCAGCACAGGTCTGCACAGAGGGGCCAGCAGGAGCCTAAAGCCGCCACCCAACCCGGCACAGCAGGGCTGGCCACCAAGCGGGGCTGGCCCTCCACAGCCTGTCCCCGATGCTCCCACGTGTGGTCCCTCCTGAAGCAGAGGGCTGGATCGAATGAGCTTTTGAGGTTCCTTCCCTCACAAGCCCCTAAAGTCTGTGCCCTGGAGCCAGAGAAAGGTTCAAAACAGGAGGCAGCTCTGGGGATGAAGGTGTCAAACGGAAGCTTCAGCCTTCTCCCCCCTCCCGCTGTGAGGGCCAACACCGGGGCTGGGCTGCTCTCGGCCTCTGGGGCTGCTCCGCCGCACCTCTGAGAACTAAGCCATCAACAGCAGGCTGAGAAGTGAGGCGGCCCCATCTCAGTGCACAAATGACCCTAAAGAGGGTCAGATCAGAGGAGCCACCTCCAGACGGGAATTCACAGCTGCCTGGGGCTGGCCCCGTGGCAGGGAGGCAGCACCGAAAAGGTGCATGAGTTCGAGCGTTCAAAAGTGGCCTCCAGGAGCCACTCCAGGACGAGATGAAAGGGGCCTTCCTGCACAGAAGGTTTTTGTGGGGTCTGCCCTGCAGCGGGCCTGCCTCACAGGTGCTCGGCTTGAGGCTTCTAATCCTTTTCACACACTGTGCCCCCTGGCCACCCTCCCCAGCCAGGCAAGAGGGCTGACTGATGAGACTGCCAGAAGGAGCCAGGACTTGAAGGATAAAGAGAGAGAGGAGGACACATTGGGAGGGAGAGCTGTGGATGCCCCGGCTGCATGGATGTGTGAAAACTTAATCTAGTAGCTGGAGTGGATGCACCTGGACTTGTTTATGTGGCCAGGCTTCCTGAATGTTTCCCATTCAGTTGGGAAACCAAGAACTGGCCAAGGAGTGTGTCGCTGCAGCCCTGGAGACATGAACACAGTCACTCAAAACCGCCTCTCAGTGCCCAGAGCGTGGGGCTGGGGGTGCCTCTTCCTGTAGGGCAACTGCCCTCTTAGGATCACTTGCACACACTCAGTGCTCAATAAATGTTCTTTGAATGCACGATTTGATGCTTGACCTTCCTGGGGATTAGCCTCTGTCATGGAATAGTAATTTACCAGAAACTCCCCAAATGATGTGTGTTAGTTTTTTCTGCTCATTTCCATCACTCTTTTGCAGTGTCACCTGAGTAGCTGGGTTCTTTGCCCCCACAGATGTTCGAGCAGTTTTCCCAGAACCAGCAAACAGCAGGCAACTGTAGTTCACCTGAGCCCTGTGGCCCAAATCCTGCAAAAATACTGTTTCAGAAAGAACTTGATTTTTGTCTATGAGAAGTGTCTCAACATTGGCTGCTACACACCATGAACTAGTGAGATAGTTGTCAACAAAAACACCCTTCCTAGAACAGACAATTTTCTATTCAAAATTTGCCAACCTGAAAAATACCTACACAAGATTACTTGTTTCTGACACTTTTTCTAAAGCCTGACTCACAGCTACACCGTTTACAATTGATCTTTGTTTGTCAAAGGCGGTCTTAGTGATTTGAAGGCCAAGTGGACAGACTTCCAAACAAGCCCTCCTTTAGCCGTGGACAGAGCGACTGTGCATCTGTGCCGTTCCCTCAGGGCCCCCGCCTGCATCCCGGGCCGGGTCCCCCTCCAGACAGGCCACAGGCCGCACGCTCTCACCTCTGCTCCGGGGAGGCAGCTTTGCTCTGGCCGGTGCTCACTAGCTGTTCCTCTGACTCAGGAACAGAACTGACGCACGTGGGCTGGCAGCCTGCACCCCGGCCCTCGGCTGCTTCTCAGCAGAGGTACCAGCCAACAGTGGGCACCAGACACTGCTGCCCCTCCACCCCAAGTGAGACCACCCCTCAGCAAGCAGCTGTCGGTGTTGGCTGGCCAGATTCCAACAGGTGTTCTGTACAGGTTCAAAGCTCCCTGTCCTGTTATGGTTCCCAGTGCTACCTGATTCCCTCTTCCTTCTTCTGTGAGAACCTGGTTATGAGTAGAAACTTGGATCTGAAGGTGCGTCTTCTGTCCTTCCCTCCCATCCAGGAGGACCGCAGACTGCGTGAGTGGGCCGGAGCCCGTGGGGCCAAGGCCCCCTCCTGCCAGTGGAGGTTAGTCCGAGCTGCCCAACTGGACACCAGGGTTCCTTGGTGATTTAGGCCAAGATTGGGCAGGGGCTCAGGGATTCCCTTCACGGCCCACCAGGCAGGAGAAAGGACTGAGACAAGGGGTCGGGTGACCCCAGAGGCCCTTGTCCCTGATGTTCTACCACCTTCTTGGGCTCGTGATCCCACTCGCACTCCGGCCCTTCCTGGGGCAGGGGCGAGGGGAGGGCAGAGGAGTGCACCAGGCTTGGCGTGAGCTGGCGCTGGCTGTGTGCTCTTGGACAAACTCCTTAGCCTTTCTGCCCCTTGGAGCCCTCTTCCAACACGGGGACATGGCTCCTCTCTCAGGGAGCCCCTGCCAGTGCCACGGCTGACACCCCAGCTCTCACCCTGGGGTTCACCTCGCACCCGCACCCCCAGCCACGTCCCCACCTCTCTTCACTGTCTGCACCGTATTTCTGTAAGGGTTCATGGGCTCCACAGATGTGCTGAAGTTCTTTAAAGAGACCCTGATAAACTATGAATCCCCTCAGTTTCCTCATTTTAAAAAGCTGAATGGTACATTCAGCAACCTTTGCTACAAACATTACCATGGAATCAAATGGAAAGGTATGTGAAAGTCCTTGAACGGATTAAACAGGACATAGACTTTAGTAATGGTAACGACACACTCACCATGGCGACTCGCTCAGTGTGGCACTTCCTATATTAAATAATTTGCCACAAGTGCTCATAACTCAGAGAACTCTTTGTCTTGGTTTTTCAAAACGTGGTAGGGGAATGACCTTTATTTGACAACCTGAGGGAAAGAAAAGTAGATAATTGACTCTGGTGTTTTTCTTTTACCTTTTAATTGTTTTAGGTTATTCATTTTGTCTTGTTTTGTTTTTCTTTTCTTCTCTCAAGTGACCATGGCTGAATATGCACTGTGATCTTCAGTAATGGGAGCTGCGGGCAAGTTTCAGGGATGTCAATGCCTCTCTCATCTCCCCAGCCAGCCAGGCCCGCCCGGGGTGCAGCTGTCCTGCTGGTCAGTGACCAGTTGCTGGGGCAGCAAAAAAGGAAGAGGACCATTTGCTCTGGCCTCTCATCCCACTCAGAAACATCAGAGGAGGCTGCGTGGTGATCCGACAAGGTGAGGCGTTCCAGGCGACCCCAGAGAGTGAGGAAGGGAAGTCGGGACTCGCAGACTCACCCCCACCCACCCTGCTGGCAGGTGAGGCCTCACTGCTCAGCCCTGAACTTCAGCTGAAGTTTGAAACACAGTCAGTGCTGCATCGGAAGAAAGGCTGAATGAGAGCTTGCCTTGGCCACCTGGCGGGGTGTGTCCCAGGGATGCGCTTGGAAGAGATGACCCCGGCACTCAGGAAACCATGGGGAGGGAGGTCTCCCTCCCCATGAGTCTGCTTGACAGACTCAGCAAAGCGTGGGGCGTCTACACCCCCTTGGTGTGGTACTGTAGTCAGTTCCTCCCCAGTGAAAGGTCCTCCCAAGTCCCACTGGAAAAGTCAGTGAGTCCTACACAAGTCACGCCCGTTTGGCCTTTGAGTTTACCATGTCCTTTGCATTCACAGGAGCCCTGTGGCAGAGCCCTGGATCTGTGAGCCCAAGCATGGTTCTCCACAAGATGTGGTTTGTCTTTTCACAGAGGGTGGCACTGGTGTGGCTGGAGCTGTACACAGCCCATGATGGCCCAGGACCCAGGGGGGTGTTGCATCCTGGTTGAACCAGATGCAGAAGAGGGCTCCTCATCAGGGGCCTTCTGGAGACCCCAACAGCATCTCCCAGTCCCTGGGAAATTCCAAGACTCCTGTTCAGGGGGCCTGGTGCCATGGTGAACTGGCAGACACTGCTTCCCAAGTGAGTAGACTGAGATCTGAGAAGCTGGCCCTTTGACGAAAATGACACGGCTAACAAGTGGTGGGTTACAGTTCCAAGCCATCATCCAAACCCAGGTCTGTGTTCAAGTGTGCACACACCATGCATGTGCTCATGGCTGAGGGCAGCTCAAAAGGCTGCCCAGGCACGAAGACCTTCACGTAGGCACAGTGACCACAGAGCGAGTGTCCAGGGTCAGATTTGGGATTTCTGGTCCCATCGTGCAGACTCTGCTGCTGTCACTTAGCAGAGGAGCCCTGAGTCCCAGAGTCACTCTTCTTTGTTTAAAGAACAGGGAGGGTGGGGCCTGGAGAGCCCTGGAGGCAGGCCTTGTCCAGAAGCCCAGAACTACCAGCGCCCTCTCCTGAGGTCTGTGTGCCCGCTGTCATGTGATGCTCCTGGATTCTAACCCTGAAGCCGGGCATGGCTGGGCCACTGCTGGAAGCAGAAGCACCAGCTGTCTCACCAGGCCCGTCCTGAAGCGGGAGGTAGGGGCTGTTCTGGAAACGCAGCTTGGAGCCTGCTCTCTGCTTGTGTCTACTATTCTGGAAGTACCATCCCCTGAGTTAAGTCTTCTTCTTAAGCTGGCTCAAATAGATCCAGGTATCTGTAGCTGAACTCCGGCACAAAAATTCCCAAACTCCCTCGGTTGGGAAAAAGAAATGCAAAAAGGCAAAGTGGTTGTCTGAGAAAAGAAGAGAATCTAAAGGCAAAGGAGAAAAGGAAATATATACCTATTTAAATGCAGAGTTCCAAAGAGTAGCAAGGAGAGATGTGAAAGCCTTCCTCAGTGATCAATGCAAAAAAATAGAGGAAAACAATATAATGGGAAAGACCAGAGATCTCATCAAGAAAATTAGAGATACCAAGGGAACATTTCATGCAAAGATGGGCTAAAGGACAGAAATGGTATGTATCTAACAGAAGATATTAATAAGAAGTGGCAAGAATACACAGAAGAACTATACAAAAAGATCTGTATGACCCAGATAACCACGACGATGTGATCACTCATCTACAGCCAGACATCCTGGAATGTGAAGTCAAGTGGGCCTTAGGAAGCATCACTACAAACAAAGCTAGTGGAGGTGGTGGAATTCCAGTTGAGCTATTTCAGGTCCTAAAAGATGATGCTGTTAAAGTGCTGTGCTTAAAATGCCAGCGAATTTGGAAAACTCAGCAGTGGCCACAGGACTGGAAAAGGTCAGTTTCCATTCCAATCCCAAAGAAAGGCAATGCCAAAGAGTGTTCAAACTATCGCACAAATGCACTCATCTCACATGCTAGCAAAGTAATGCTTAAAATTCCTTAAAATTCTCCAAACCAGGCTTCAATAGTACGTAAATTGTGAATATCCAGATGTTCAAGCTGGGTTTAGAAAAGGCAGAAGAACCAGAGATCAAATTGCCAATATCCATTGGATCATATAAACAGCAAGAGAGTTCCAGAAAAACATCTACTTCTGCTTTATTGAGTACACCAAAAGCCTTTGACTGTGTGGAACACAACAAACTGTGGAAAATTCTTCAAGAGATGAGAATACCAGACCACCTGACCTGACTCCTGAGAAATCTGTGTGCAGGTCAAGAAGCAACAGTTAGAACTGAATGTGGAACAACAGACTGGTTCCAAATAGGAAAAGGAGGACATCAAGGCTGTATATTGTCACCCTGCATATTTAACTTATATTCAGAGTTCTTCATGCAAAATGCTGGGCTGATGAAACACAAGCTGGAATCAAGATTGCCTGGAGAAATATCCATAACCTCAGATTTGTAGAAAACACCATCTTTATGGCACAAAGTGAAGAACTAAAGAGCCTCTTGATGAAGTGAAAGAGGAGAGTGAAAAAGTTGTCTTAAAACTCAACATTCAGAAAACTAGAATCATGGCATTTGGTCCCATCACTTCATGACAAATAGATGGGGATACAATGGAAACAGTGACAGACTTTATTTTTTGGTGCTCCCAAATCACTGCAGATGGTGATTGCAGACATGAAATTAAAAGATGCCTACTCCTTGGAAGAAAAGCTATGACCAACCTAGACAGCATATTAAAAAGCAGAGACATTGCTTTGCCAAGAAAGGTCCGTCTGGTCAAAGCTATGGTCTTTCCAGTAGTCATGTATGGATGTGAGAGTTGGACTATAAAGAAAGCTAAGCACCAAAGAATTGATGCTTTTGAACTGTGGTGTTGGAGAAGACTCTTGAGAGTCCCTTGGACTGCAAGGAGATCAAACCAGTCCATCCTAAAGGAAACCAGTCCTGAATATTTATTGGAAGGATTGATGCTGAAGCTGAAACTCCAATCCTTTGGCCACCTGATGTGAAGAACTGACTCATTGGAAAAGACCCTGATGCTGGAAAAGATTGAAGGCAGGAATAAAAGGGGACAACAGAGGATGAGATGGTTGGATGGCCTCACCGACTCAATGGACATGAGTTTGAGCAAGCTCTGGGAGTTGGTGAAGGACAGGGAGGCCTGGTGTGCTGCAGTCCATGGTGTCACAAGGAGTCAGACACGACTGAGCAACTGAACTGACTGACTGGGCTATTGGCCCAATCTCGCTGAAGGTGAAGGTGAACAAGTCCACGCTTGGGCCTTGTTTTGTCTTAGCTATGAAACAAGCTGGTCAACTGAGTCATTGCTCAGCAAGTCCTCACCCCCAACAGTGTGGACCTGGCACCCTGGACCAGGCCTTGAGAGCTCCCCAGGGAGACTGCAGCCTTCTTCCCGCAGCCCAGAGCAGGGCTGCCTTTGCAGCCTGCACACTCTGTGTGAAGAAGGGCACTTACTGTCCAAGCCAGCCGGTGCTGAGTGATGGTGCACAGTGTTGTCATGGCAGGAGCTGCTTACTACATCTAAGGCTGGTTTTGAGAACAGAACAAGAGATCAGACACTTTCGCTGTTGCCTGGCCGTCTCCTCCCCACCCCGCCCCCCGTCTTCTGGGCTGTTTGCTGGGAGCTCCCTCCTGTGGGTTCCTCTCTGCCCTCCACCTGTCTCAGACCTGTCTCGGTGTTGTGCTCCTTGGTCTATTCCCTAGCATTGCTCCCTGCCCTCTGGTGGGGTGGGGTACCCCCAGGATGTGGCCCCGGATTGAAGGGGATCCCAGAGCCCCAGGAAGCCTTCCTGGGCCACCGTCTGCGCCCTTCTCCGCAGCTGCACCTCGGCGGGCCCTGTGTGTCTGCTCAGCTCTGCAGCTGCGTTCCCAGCCAGGCCCCATGAAATGCGCTCGGAATCTCCCATGGTGCCCCTTGCACCAGACCCACGCTGTGGGATTTAATCACACAGACACCACTACCTCCCCGGCCCGGGCCCCCGTGGGCAACTCCCCATCGTGGCCTCATGGGCGCCTCCACTGCTGACTGACCTGGGGACACACAGCCCCTCAGACAGCGGGCGCTTCCCTTCACCTCTGCACACTGCACTCAGGCCCAACACAAACGTAGTAAGCTTGTGCTCGCAATTTCCTACTTTTGAATTTCCTCCATCACTTCCCAGAGAATAAGGAGACTCAGAGGGCTGGGGCCAGACAAGCTGAGTAAATCCAGCTGCCCCTGAATCTCCCTGCACCCCAGTTTCCTCATCATAAACTGGGGGGCATCCCTTCCAGGAGGCTGTGTGGGATCAGAGGGACACCAGCAGGTGCCAACGCCTCTCCTCCCACCTCCCCCTCTGTGCATCTCTGCCTCTGCGCCCCTCCTGTGTCTGTCTCTCTCTCTGCCTCCCTCTGTCCCTCTGTCTCCCTCTGTGTGTCTGTCTTTCTGTCTGTCTGTCCCTCTTCTCTTTCTCTTGATCTCTGTCTCTGCTCCCCCACAACAGTCACTCTCCGGCTACCTGGCCTCACTGCTTGGTGCTGGCCATCCAGGAGACACAGACTGGAGCCCCAGCAATGCTCACCGCCCTTCCTAAGTCATCCCTAGCTCAAGGACCGTGTTTGAATCTGCCTCTGGCCCGAGGCAGAAGGTGCGTGGGGCTGGAAGGGAACCAAGGGCACGGCCAGCTTCTCTGCAGGAGCTGGAGATGGACAGGCGGCCAGAGGTGAGCAGCTGAGACCAGAGTGGAGAAATGGACTGGAGGAGGGGGGCTCGGAGGGGTGCGGGGACCAGGTGAGGGGCCACAGGTCCCCGCCTGCCCTCCTGAGGAGCCGTGTCCTTGGGGACTGTCCCTCCTCCAAACTCCCAGGGTCTGAAAGCCACCCAGACCCTCATCCGCAGGAGCCCTGGCACCTAGGTGAGCGTCAGGTGAGCCTCTTCCAGGCC
The DNA here is from genome assembly GCF_002263795.3 of Bos taurus. Taxonomy (NCBI): domain Eukaryota; kingdom Metazoa; phylum Chordata; class Mammalia; order Artiodactyla; family Bovidae; genus Bos; species Bos taurus. The sequence goes on from NC_037336.1 coordinate 104,046,091, forward strand.
TTTGAGGTGCTCAGCTTCAGGCTACCTGCTGAGTCTCCACCCCTCAGCAGCACCCCCCGCCCTGGTCCTTGGCTTTCCTGGGGAGTCCTGGGAAAGGACCCCCTGGTCCTTTTCACTCCTTCAAAGTGGCTGCACAAATTAGCTTGATGAGTTAATCCCCAAACTTGAGAGAAACGAGGTGCTGCTGGAAGTAGTGATGGGTATGACCCTGCTGCTGCCTTGCTCTCCTCCGCCCAGAGGCTGATAAGCAGAGACCCTGGACTGGCACAGGCATCAGGCACTGACCGCTAAGCACCTTGCCCACACTGATTTTTCATCTGGAACAGAGTCTGAGGAGACCCGGGAAAAGCAAGTTTTATCCTGTTGGTATTGATAATAGCATCTGGTCCCACCACTTCATGGGAAATAGATGGGGAAACAGTGGAAACAGTGTCAGGCTTTATTTTTCTGGGCTCCAAAATCACTACAGATGGTGACTGCAGCCATGAAATTAAAAGACACTTATTCCTTGGAAGGAAAGTTATGACCAACCTAGATGGCATATTCAAAAGCAGAGACATTACTTTGCCAACAAAGGTTCGTCTAGTCAAGGCTATGGTTTTTCCTGTGGTCATGTATGGATGTGAGAGTTGGACTGTGAAGAAGGCTGAGTGCTGAAGAATTGATGCTTTTGAACTGTGGTGTTGGAGAAGACTCTTGAGAGTCCCTTGGACTGCAAGGAGATCCAACAGGTCCATTCTGAAGGAGATCAGCCCTGGGATTTCTTTGGAAGGGATGATGCTAAAGCTGAAACTCCAGTACTTTGGCCACCTCATGTGAAGAGTTGACTCGTTGGAAAAGAATCTGATGCTGGGAGGGATTGGGGGCAGGAGGAGAAGGGGACGACAGAGGATGAGATGGCTGGATGGCATCACCGACTCGATGGAGGTGAGTCTGAGTGAACTCCGGGAGTTGGTGATGGACAGGGAGGCCTGGCGTGCTGCAATTCATGGGGTTGCAAAGAGTCAGACATGACTGAGCGACTGATCTGATCTGATTGATAATAGCTCTGTGAATGTGGTAACAGTAGTGCTAGCTGATGCTTCTTGGTCCCTGGTTACATATGAGGTGGTTTTCAGTTTAATTCCCATGGCCCCATGCACAGATGCTATCACCATCCCCATCATTTCACAGACGTGGAAACTGAGGCACAGACAGGCGTCTGCCCTGCGTCCTCACCCCAGAGTCAGAGCTCCCAAGCACCGTTGTCCTTTGTGGTTTCCAGGAAACCGTCTGGCACTAAGAGATCTGTAACCTTTTAGGCTTAGAACTCAGCTCGGACCTCTTTCCATTACCAGCTGCTGTGATTCTGGAGAAGGATTTAAGTCCTCTGAGTCCCAGGCTTCTCTGTGTGACAAAGCACGGGCTGCCTTCAGGATAAATGGAGTGAATCTTCACAGAAGACAGGCCCTCCAATCAGTGCCGAGGCTCCAGGCTAAGAGGAGTTGACGAGGGACTGTGAGGACCCTAACCCTCTGGGGGCCCTTGTCCCCTTGGATGCCACCCTCCTGCCTCCACACCATCCAGGGTCTGGACCCACTCGTTCACCAAAAGTACTTGCTGAGCACCCTGAGTGCCAGGCACCCACCTAAGCAAGCAAGACAGGTGAGGTTTTACCTTTTGGCTGCAGTCAGTAAGGGGACAAGAGCATAACCCACAGACACTGCAAAGGCGCTGCAGCAGGAAACAAGGGCAGAGGGCTGGTCCTCTGGAAAGAGACAGGGGACCCTCTTTTGCAAGCCAGCAGCACACATAGGGCATCACAGTTTCCAGCCTGTTTGCAGGAAGCGGGTGCCGCACTCCCCCAGCTTGCCGAGTGTGAAGCCTACCCTGTATTTCTAGCCCAGGCTCTCTGAGTGCCTGCTGTTTACAATAGAGCAGGAAACGGACCGGGCTCCTCCCGGAAGTGGGACAGGGGCCTGGAGCCTGGCAGGTGCTCTGGACAGAACGTTCAGTGGGAAAGATGGTATCTGGAACAATCCTCTAATCTGCAGGCCATAGAGAGTAAGTGTGTCAGTTTCCAGAAGTATCTTCTGAGAGCTTCCCATTGCCCCTGGGGAGACATAGGGGCCCCCAGGAAGGGAGAGGGTAGTAATCCCCCTTATCTTCAAGTTTTTTTGTGCCTTTCGTCACTATCATTGCCACATTTGTGAATATCTAGATTCCAGAAAACATGTCACTGGCTTAGATCTCTCTTAGCTAGGTTCTTAGGCACAATTTTTTTTTTTTTCCATCTAAAAGAGGTAAGTCTAGGGCTTCTCTGGTGGTCCAATGGATAAGAAGCCACCTTGCAATGCAGAGGACACTGGTTTGAGACCTGGTCTGGGAATATTCCACATGCCTCGGGGAATGGGCCAACTAGGCCCATGTGTGACAACCCCCGAGCTCTGAGTGCTCCAGAGCCTGTGCACCCCAGCAAAGTGTAGTCCCCCTCACCGCAACTCGAGAAAACCTTGAACAGCAACAAAAACCCAGCACAGCCAAAACTAAACAAATAAAAATAAGACTGTTAAAGAATATAAAAGACAAAAAATTCTGGACACATGACCTGTTGAAGCTAAAAGAAATGAAGGTTTCTTCATGTGGAAAGGCTTTGGGGCTCTCCACCGTGGGAAATCTTAATGACCCACGATGGTGTGATCACTCACCTAGAGCCCGACATCTTGGAGTGCAAAGTCAGGTGGGCCTTAGGAAGCATCACTGCAAAAAAACCTAGTGGAGGTGATGGAATTCTAACTAGGCTATTTCAAACCCTAAAAGATGATGCTGTTAAAGTGCTGCACTCAACATGATAGCAAATTTGGAAAACCCAGCACTGGCCACAGGACTGGAAAAGGTGTTTTCATTCTAATCCCAAAGAAAGGCAATGCCAAAGAATGCTCAAACTACCACACAATTACTCATCTAACATGTTAGCAAAGTAGTGCTCAAAATTCTCCAACCTAGGTTTCAACCGTATGTGAACTGAGAATGTCCAGATGTTCAAGCTGGATTTAGAAAAGGCAGAGGAGCCAGAGGTCAAATTGGCAACATCCATTGGATCATAGAAACAGCAAGAGAGTTCCAGAAAAACATCTGCTTCATTGACTACGTTAAAATCTCTGATTGTGTAAACCACAACAAACTGGAAAATTCTTCAGGAGATGGGAATACCAGATCACTTTACCTACCTCCTGAGAAACCTGTATGCAGGTCAAGAAGCAACAGTTAGAACTGGACATGGAACAACGGACTGATTTAAACTTGGGAAAGGAGTATGTCAAGGCTGTATATTGTCACCCTGCTTAATTATATGCAGAGTACATCATACAAAATGCTGGGCTAGATGAAGTGTAAGCTTGAATCAAGATTGCTGTGAGAAATATCAGTAAACTCAGACATGCAGATGACACCACCCTTATGGCAGAAAGCAAAAAGAAACTAAAGCGCCTCTTGATGAAAGCGAAAGATGAGAATGAAAAAGCTGGCTTAAAACTCAACATTCATAAAACGAAGATCATGGGATCTGGTCCTATCACTTCATGGCAAATAGATGGGGAAACAATGGAAACAGTGACAGTCTTCATTTTATTTGGCTTCAAAATCACTGCAGATGGTGACTGCAGCCATGAAATTAAAAGATATTTGCTCCTTGGAAGAAAAGCTATGACCAACCTAGACAGCATAGTAAAAATTAGAGACATTACTTTGCCAACAAAGACCATCTAGCCAAAGCTATGGTTTTTCCATAGTCATGTATGAATGTGAGAGTTGGACTGAGCATCAAAGAATTGATGCTATTGAACTGTGGTGTTAGAGAAGACTCTTGAGAGTCCCTTGGACTGAAAGGAGATCAAACCAGTCAATCCTAAAGGAAATCAATCCTGTATATTCATTGGAAGGACTGATCCTGAAGTTGAAGCTCCAATACTTTGGCCATCTGATGCAAAGAGCCAACTCATTAGAAAATCCCCTGATGCTGGGAAAGCTTGAAGGCAGGAGGAGAAGGGGACTACAGAGGATGAGATGGTTGGATGGTATCACTGACTCAATGGACATGAGTTTGAGCAAGCTCTGGGAGATGGTGAAGACAGGGAGGCCTGGCGTGCTGCAGTCCACATGGTTGCAGAGTTGGACATGACTGGACGACTGAACAACAACAGCAACCATGGGAATGGAGCACAGCGGTGCTCGTGCTCAGACACTTCAGCCGTTGACGGCAGCTGTGCGGGTTTGTTGTGCTGTGCTGTGTTGCTTTTCTCACTTGCCTTTGTCTCTGGGAGGTTGTGCGTCTCCGGTCTTCTCCTCCCTGGGAACTTTTTAGCAAGTGGACAAATTCACAAGTACGAAATCCATGGGTAATGAGTGTACACATATGTACACATACCTGTAGTCTGGGGATGTATGTGTGAGATGGGAATCAAACACAGGCTTCACTGAAGTTGTCAGTATGTTTTATGCTGCTTCCGTGTGCCCTGTGCACTCCAAGCACTGGGACTGAAACACTGGAAGGCTCACAGTTGCTGCTTCCAGAGGGTTTGTTCTCACAGCAAAGACTGAGTAAGATTGCCCTCTTAGAGAAGTCAATAGATAATCGCAGACTACGCTAGTTACTAGGAACAAATCAGTTTGCTCTGAAAAAGAATAAATACTTAGACAGGGTAGATGACAGAGATGACAGCCAACTCCCAAAGAGCTGAAGGAAGCTCTTCCTAACAGCTTGAAGACATCTGTCTGGGGAGGGGGAAGGCTGGAGGGGCTGGCGGAGCCCCAGGGCTGGGATGTGGGTTAGTTATAGAGGAGAATGGGGCTGGTGTGAGTACTCAATGGAATTTTGACTCTTTATGTAATGGTGGATTTTAAATTCAAAGATATATTCATGTAGCACAGTATAATCACAAACATCTTAAATAAGAAAAGCACATACAACTGTCTTCAAGTGGCTTCCAAGAGCCCTAAGAAACACCCACAGCCAGAACTTGGATAGAGAATGAGAAAGGACCCAGGGATCCAAGAGCCAACAAGCAAGTAATGAAATAGGAGAAAACGCTGGAGAACTCAGCATCACAAAGCATAGACAGGCAAAAGGAAATGTTCCAAGCAAGGGATCTCTCTTAGATTTGGCCGAAGAGCATTCGTGGTGCCGTGACAGGAGCACTCCGGCGTGTCAGCGTGCAGGAGGGCGCGTGGAGGGAAGGCTCAAGCAGTATTTACAGAGTGTGTTTGGGGTGAGTTGGCTGCAAAGAGACCCAGGATAATGGAACAGCAGCTGGACAGGAGGAGGAGGAGGCCAGGGAGCTTCTCCCGTTTCTTTACGTGGGGACCCTGCAGCACAGCTGTTCAGCCGTAAGGACAACCAAGTGCAATCAGTAGTTCAGGATGAAAGAGATGTGATGGGAGGAGAGAAGCCTGGACAGTGAGAGGCGATGGTGGAAACGCCTGTGAAATAACTGGCCTTTGTTAGGAGGGAAGACCTTCTCCAGCTCTATCTGGATGCAGTGAAGAGAGAAAGGTCCAGACGGAAGCACAGACCTGGGAAGATGGACAGTCACTTCCATTCCAGTGTGCATGAAGCCAGCAGGCAGCGCCCACAGGGAAGGTGGGGCTGGAAACAAGCAGGGCCAGTGTCCAGAGACCTCTGTGTCATTCCCTTCAACTGCGTTGAGTCTATGATTACCTCAGAGTAAAAAGCTTAATTATAAAATGAGGCTACTATACTGTGAAAGTGAAAGTGAAAGTGAAGTCACTCAGTCGTGTCCAACTCTTTGCGACCCCGTGGACTGTAGCCTACGAGGCTCCCGTTCTCCATGGGATTCTCCAGGCAAGAATACTGGAGTGGGTTGCCATTTCCTTCTCCAGGGGATCTTCTAAACCCAGGGATCAAACCTGAGTCTCCCACATTACAGGCAGATGCTTTAACCCCTGAGCCAGCAGGGAAGCCCTTAAAATACTTATTTGAGCCCCTTTTTTGTGGGGAGAGGGGCAAGAATACTGGAGTGGGTTGCCATTCCCTTCTCCAGGAGATCTTCCTGACCCAGGGATTGAACCCAGGTCTCCCTCATTGTAGGCAGACGCTTTACCGTCTGAGCCACCTGGGAAGTCGCCTCCATTTATATGGTATTCTGGGAAAAGCAAAATTGAACCGAAAGCAGATCACTGATTGCCAAATGCACAGGGGATTTGGGGGGCGGGGAGCTGAAACGCTAGTCTACGCCTTGAGTGTGGTGGTGGCAGTTACCAGCTGTGCACGCTTGTCAAAATACATAGACTTGCGCCTAAAAGATATGATTTTTTTGTTTGTCTTGTTTTGTTCTTGAAGCATAGTTGATTTACAATGTTGTGTTAGTTTCAGGTATATAGCAAAGTGATTGAGTTATACATAAATATATATATGTATGTATGTACTCTTTTTCAGATTCTTTTCCCTTTTAGGTTATTACAATATATTGATTATAGCTCCCTGTGCTACACAGTAGTTCCTAGTTCTTCACCTATTTTATATATAATAGTGTGTATCTGTTAATCCCAAATTTATCTTCTAATTTATATCCCACAAGAGTTACTTTTATTTATTGAAAATAAATATTCTTAAAGTGAATAAAAAGCAAAAAGCAATAAATAATTTTAAGGACGGAACTGGCATGGTCAGAACTGCATTATAGGAAGATTACGTCTGTTGTCTGTGGAGGGTGCAAAGGACCAGGAAGGACGTGGGGGCCCAGAGATTGGCGTGGAGACCCCAGGAGTCATCCAGGTTCAAGACAAGCAGGAACTAGGAATTAAGTTTCAATGGATCTAGGGAAGAAAAAGCAGTTTCAATAAGTCTTATGATTATTTTAGGACTGAGAATAGAGAGATAGACGTGGTCTTTCCAAGAAAATAGATTTTTTTCCATAGAAGTGTGTGTGTGTGTGTGGTGTGAATTCTCCCATCCAGCCAATCGGAATATAAAAAGCCATGTGCTTGGGAAAAAATTGATTTTATGAGATGCAGAATAGGATTTTATAATTTAAATTCAAGGATATTAAACACCAATGAAAATTTTTTCATTAAAATATTTAATTACAAGTTAACTGGTGGGGAACTTGAAATGGGTAAGAAATAATAGAAAGATGTGGAATATGGGAGGGACTCAACCACTAAGATTATTATACTATGCCTTCCAGCCCTCCATCTTTGCGAAAACTTTGCTAGAAATGTTTTATCCACTTTGGAATTGGGTCTAAGAGCCAGGACTTCCCCTGAGCTGTCCTGAAGCCAGAGCCCCCATCTGCAACTTGGAGGAAGGCACGATGAGTTAGCAGGGCCACACAGCAGCATTGCCCAAGCACCTTCCGAGGAGGGTAGGGCCCTTCACAGAGGCAAGCTCCTTTTCAGGGTGAAAATGCTGCACAGTCTTCACACACAACAAGTCTCGGCTGACTCTCAGGAGGGCCCATGAAGGACTCATGGGAGGACGGGGCCACTCGCTGTCCCAGTGGACTTGGGAATCTGAGCACTCGGGCAAGACCAGCTAGCGCTGTGCATTTTGCACAGAGAACATCACAAGGGCTCTGAGAAAAGACATGGAGAAGAGTCAAGAGGCAAACAACTGAAAAGACACCAGTGCTTTGCAATGTGGCTGCAGGTCCTAGTATCATCCAGAACTTATGCCGCAGACACTGTTTAATAGCATCTATTAATTTTTCTTAATGTCTTTGCTTACTTATAACTTAGTACAGATTAGCAAAAAGGAGGGACTTCCCTAGTGGTCCAGTGGGTAAGAATCTACCTTACAATGCAAGCAACACAGGTTCGATCCCTGGTCAGGGAGCTATGATTTTACATGCCAGGGAGCAATTAACCTGTGCTGCTACCACTAAGACTGAACACAGGCCAAATTACTGGCGGGAACAAAGCCCCACCCGTCAACATAAAACTGGATCAAAGACTCACTGAGCATGGCCTTGCCCACCAGAATAAGACCCAGTTTTACCCACAGCTAGTACCTCCCATCAGGAAGTTTGCACAAGACCCTTATCCTCATCCATCAGAGGACAGACAGAATGAAAACCACAGTCACAGAAAACTAACTAAACTGATCATATGGATCACAGCTTTGCCCAACTCAGTGAAACTATGAGTCATGCTGCGTAGGGCCACCCAAGATAGACAGGTCATGCTGGAGAGTGCAGACAAAATGTGCTACACTAGAGAAGGGAATGTTAAACCTCTTCATCATTCTTGCCTTGAGAATCCCATGAACAGTATGAAAAGGCAAAAAGATATGACACTGAAAGATGAACCCTCTCAGGTCAGTAGGTGTCCAAAATGCTACTGGAGAAGAGCAGAGAAATAGCTCCAGAAAGAATGAAGAGGCTGAGCTAAAGTGGAAACAAGACCCAGTTGTGGATGTGTTTGGTTATGAAAGTATAAGTCCAAGGCTGTAAAGAATAATATTGCATAGGAACCTGGAATGTTAGGTCCATGAATCAAGGTAAATTGGAAGTGGTCAAACAGGAGATGGCAAGAATGAACATCAACATTTTAGGAATCAGTGAACTAAAATGGAGAGGAATGGGCAAATTTAATTCAGATGACCATTATATCTACTACTGTGGGCAAGAATCCCTTAGAAGAAATGGAGTAGCCCTCATAGTCAACCAAAGACTCCAAAATGCAGTTCTTGGGTGCACTCTTAAAGACAACTGAATGATCTCTGTTAGTTTCCAAGGCAAACCATTCAATATCACAGTAATCCAAGTCTATGCCCTGACCAGTAATGCCAAAGAAGCTGAAGTTCAATGGTTCTATGAAGACCTACAAGACCTTCTAGAACTAACACCCCCAAAAGATGTCCTTTTCACCATAGGGGCCTGGAATGCAAAAGTAGGAAGTTAAGAGATAACTGGAGTAATGGGCAAGTTTGGTCTTGGAGTACAAAATGAAGCAGGGCAAAGGCTAACAGAGTTTTGCCAAGAGAACATGTTGGTCATAGCAAACGCCCTCTTCCAACCACACAAGAGATGACTCTGCACATGGATGTCACTAGATGGTCAATACTGAGATCAGATTGATTATATTCTTTGTAGCCAAAGATGGAGAAGCTCTATATAGTCAGCAAAAACAAGATTGGGAGCTGACTGTGGCTCAGATCATGAAATTAATATTGCAAAATTTAGACTTAAATTGAAGAATGTATGGAAAACCACTAGACCACTCAGGTATGACCTAACTTGATTCCCTTATGATTATACAGTGACAGTGACAAATAGATTCAAGGGATCAGATGTGATAGACAGATGCCTGAAGAACTATAGATGGAGGCTTGTAACATTGTACAAGAGGTGGTGATCAAAACCTTCCCCAAGAAAAAGAAATGCAAAAAGACAAAATGGTTGTCTGAGGAGTCCTTACAAATAGCTGAGAAAAGAAGAGAAGCAAAAGGCAAAGGAGAAAAGAAAAGATACATCCATCTGAATTCAGAGTTCCAGACAACAGCAAGGTGAGATAAGAAAGCCTTTTGAAGTGAACAATGCAAAGAAAGAGGGGAAAAGAATAGAACAGGAAAGACTAGAGATCTCATCAAGAAAATTAGAGATATCAAGGGAACATTTCATGCAAAGATGGGCACAATAAAGGACAGAAATGGTATGGACCTAACAGAAACAGAAGATATTAAGAAAAGGTGGCAAGAACACACAGGAGAACTATATAGAAAAGATCTTAATGACCTGGATAACCATGATGGTGTGATCACTCACCTAGAGCCTGACATCCTGGTATATGAAGTCAAATGAGCCTTAGGAAGCATTACTACAAACAAAACTAGTGGAGGTGATGGAATTCCAGCTGAGTTATTCCAAATCTTAAAAGATGATGCTGTTAAAGTGCTGCAATCAATATGCCAACACCTTTGGAAAACTCAGCAGTGGCCACAGGACTGGAAAAGGTCAGTTTTCATTCCGATCCCAAAGAAAAGCAATGCCAAAGAATGTTCAGACTATCGCACAGTTGTACTCATCTCGCACACTAGCAAAGTAATGCTCAAAATTCTCCCAGCAAGGCTTCAACAGTATGTGAACTGAAACTTCCAGATGTTCAAGCTGGATTTAGAAAAGGCAGAGGAACCAGAGGTCAAATTGCCAACATCTGTTGGATCATTGAAAAAGCAAGAGAGTTCCAGAAAAACATCTGCTTCATTGACTATGTTAAAGCCTTTGACTATGTAGACCACAACAAACTGTGGAAAATTCTTCAAGAGATGGGAATACCAGACCACTTGACCTGCCTCCTGATAAACCTGTATTCAGGTCAAGAAGCAACAGTTAGAACCAGACATGGAACAACAGACTGGTTCAAACTTGGGAAAGGAGTACTTAAATTTTATGCAGAGTACATCATGTGAGATGCCAGGCTGGGTGAAGCATAAGCTGGACTCAAAGTTGCCAAGAGAAATATCAATAACCTCAGATATACAGATGATAACAGCCTATTGGCAGAAACTGAAGAGGAGGTAAATAGCCCCTTGGTGAAAGGGAAAGAGGGGAGTGAAAAAGCTGGCTTAAAACTCAACATTCAAAAAACGGAGATCATAGCATCTGGTCCCATCACTTCATGCCAAATAGATGGGGAAACAATGGAAACAGTGACAGACTTTATTTTCTTGGGCTCCCAAATACCTGCAGACAGTAACTGTAGCCATGAAATTAAAAGACTCTTGCTCCTTGCAAAGAAAGCAATGACAAGCCTGGAGAGGGTAGTGAAAAGCAGAGACATTTCTTTGCTGACAAAGGTCCATATAGTCAAAGCTATGGTTTTTCCAGTAGTCATTTACAGATGTGAGTGCTGGGCAATAAAAAAGTCTGAGCGCCAAAGAACTGATGCCTTCAAACTATGGTGCTAGAGAAGACTCTTGAGAATCCCTTGGGCAGCAAGGAGATTAAACCAGTCAATCCTAAAGGAAATCAGTCCTGAATAATCATTGGAAGGACTGATGGTGAAGCTGAAGCTCCAATACTTTGGCCACCTGATGGGAAGAGCTGACTCATTGCAAAAGACACAGATGCTGGGAAAGATTGAAAGCAGGAGGAGAAGGTGATGACAGAGAATGGGATGGTTGGATGGCCTCACCGACTCAATAGACATGAATTTGAGCAAGCTCTGGGAAATGGCGCAGGACAGGGAAGCCTGGCGTGCTACAGTCCATGGGGTCGCAAAGAGTTGGACATGACTAAGCAACAACAACGATACAAATGTAGAACCAATTACAGAACATGCACGATACAGGCCACAGATAAAACCAGACCTGTAGGTATTCAAGCTTCAGAACTCCGAGTCACAAATTCACACTATATCCTTTTTTGGGGGGATCTCAGTTCCCTGACCAGTGATTGAATCTGGGAACCTGGGCCCCAGCTGTGAGAGCCCTGAGTCCTAACCACTGGATTGCCAGGGATTCCCACACAAACTCCTATTATAAGTGGGAACTCTTCCGACATGCTGCCTCATAATCACTATTAAATTTTAAACTTGAGGTGAAGATGGCAAGTTTGGTTTGAGTTTTGTAAAAATATAAAACATACAGGCAAACAATATACATACATAAACCTGAAAAGAAGCAAATAAAAATATTGAAAGTTGGTGTTGATAGTGGATTTTTTTCCTTCCTTTTTGCTGCTGTTATTGTTCAGTCGCTCGGTCGTGTCCAGTTCTTCGTGACCCCATGGACTGTAGCACGCCAGGCTTCCCTGTCCTGCACCATTTCCCAGAGCTTGCTGAAACTCACGTCCATTGAGTCAGTGATGCTATCTAACCACCCCATCCTCTGTCGCCCCCTTCTCTTCCTGCCTTCCATCTTTCCCACCATCGGGCTGTTTTCCAGTGAGTCAGCTCTTGTCCAGTCCTTCTAGTGAATTGTCAGGATTGATTTCCTTCAAGATTGACTGGTTTGATCTCCTTGTTCTCCAAGGGACTCTTAAGAGTCTTCTTCAGATAGCCCACATAAATCATTAAATCATAAAATATGATTTAATATTTGTAACTTTATAAGACTTCTTGTATAAAACAGTTCACAAATCTGAAATCAATCTTAGGTTGACAAACTCCGTTTGAGGGTCTGAAAATATAGTTACCATATCATGCCAGGTCATTTATAAAATTTTGCATAGAGTATGAACTGCCAAGCAGCAGAAGCGAGAGAAGCTGGTCCCAAATCTGAGGGCCGTTTACAGCAAATTGACCCCAAGGTACCTTGGAGAGTGTCCGGGGACAGCAGGCTAGTCCTCAGGAGGCCAGCAGGGGCACACACCTGGCAGAGAGGACGGGCTCGACAGAAGGCCCTGGTCGGCTGCAAAGCCCTGCACACTAACCTTGCTCAGCAGCTGCTGTCGCCTAAGCTTAGAAACAAGTGCTTAGTTTGGAGTCAAGCTCCCAGTGGGATGGGAGGAGACGCCAGTGCAGCAGCTCCTCAGACTTCCTACCACCAAGAATTCTATTTATCTTTTCCACCCCCATCCCCCCATTGACCCCCATTCCCCCAACACCCTATGTTGGGAAGGTTTTTTCTTACAAAATTGCATTTAGTAACAAAGAATTCTTCAAGAATCAAAGACATTTATAGCTTCCAGTGAAAGTTTTATGCAAGAAAGCCCTGAGTGAGTTTAATTAATTATTTTAACAAGTATGTATTCAGCAGTAGTGATAGACATGGATGGAGAGCCAGTGCGAAGAGGTGAGGTCTCTGCCCTCCAGGGCCGCAGCCGGAGGTCACTGCACAGTGAGTGAGCAGGTACCTTTCACAGAGCAGAGCTGCTGCTCTGCAGGGGGAGATGCAGTGAGATGAGGGGAGCGAGGAGGCTGGAGCAAGGCCGGGTGGCTTCCCAGAGGCACCCTGAGCTGGAATTCGAAGGGTTTGAAGGGGGACACGTAAGAGTTTCTAGGCAGATAGATGGGGTAGGGCTGTGGGCCCTCTGGAGAACGGGACAGCCTGAGGCTTAGTCACAACTGCATTCACTGAGGACTTGCTGTGCAGCAGCCTCTGGGCTAAGTACTTACTAAGTACTTACTTAGCAGGCTAAGTACTTACGTCACCTGCTCCTCCTTGGGAGGAAGCGCTAACATTTCACACATTTCACAGGTAAGGACGTCTGGGCCACATGGCTGAGAAGTGATGGAATGACTCCAGAAGGCAAGACACTTGTTTCTGCCCAGAAACTGATGTCACTTGGGCAACATGCAATCCCCCAGAGGGCTCCATCCGAGGGTGAGGGTGACAGTGAGCTGGTGTCACTGAGCCTCCCTGAGGCACATTCACAAGTGGATGTGACATGTCCCCTGCCACCCAACTCCAGAGAGACTAGAGGACACTCTCGAAACTTAAAGATGGTTTCAGTTTAAGGAAAATAAGAGAGAATAATCAGGTAATTCTTTGAATTTAATTGCTCTTCAGAGTGGCACAAACAAATACAAATAGGTTTACAAAGGCTTTACATAGACTGTGGATGACTGACTCATGGCTGGCTATTAAGGGAAGCTCAAGATGACCAGGCTATTTTGAGTCCAAGCTCTGGGAGGCACCCTCTCACTCTCTCAAACCATCCCCTTGGCACTTTCAGAGAGAAGCCGCCTGTGAAGCCCACTGCCTGACTCCTTTTAAGGCCGCGAGGGATCTGAGCCCTGCCGTCAAGGAGCAGGAGCTGGAGCTCAAGGAGTCACCACTGCAAATAGCTGGACTTAAGTTTCTAAAAGGGAACCTTATCACCTGGGCCTCTAGTAAGAGGTACCAGTCACACGGACTCTCTCCCCCCGCGCCCGGAGGAGCCGTCTTCATGGGCCGGAACAGACACTCAGACGGCAGGTTCCCTGAGGCCTGCTCCCCAAACAGCCCAACAGGGACAGTGAAGGTGAAGGCAGAGGGGGCACCATTCTGTCACCCACCGCATAACATGCAGATGAAGCTGGTGACCACAAGCAGGCACAGGAGGCAGAGTGTGGATGCAGGGACTGAACTGTAAGAAGATTCACAAGAACGAGCAAAGCACCCTCAGTCCAGGGGACTGACTGTCCAGGGAACAGTCTGGGAAGTTCATTCGACAAGCAAGTGATATTTACATTATTAACACAGAGCAGGGGAACATGAGAAAAACCCTGTTTAAAAACAAAAAACCAACAAAAAAAAAAACCTTGGACGAAAATGCACTGCCCTGAAGGAGAATTTGAGATATTGTGGTGGCGCTTCCTGTGGCCCAGGGGCCAGGCTCGGTGGGTGAACTCCCATTGCTGGAGCAGTTTGTGCAGAGACCAGGTACCCTCCACCCCAGGGCAGGCGGAAAGAAACATCTGACCTGCACAACAGAAGGCTTTTGAAGCTCTGCCCAGTCTGAGTTTGAGATCTATGATTGGAAGAAGGCTGTGGCTTTAGAAACTGAAATTTATCTTCTAATGGCATAAACAAAAGCAGTCAGTGACACTCAGATATTTCATCACAGTCGATTATTATTTAATAGCAACGGGTCAAACTTGCCAATCTAAGCAACGGTAAGATATATAAACTTATCAATAGATTACTCTGTTGTTGAAAAATTGAACTGAATGTGATCAAGCTTCTAAATCTAACTGCCAATTTATAGGAAAAGACAAAAACATAAACTATAGGAATTCAATCAGCAATCACCAGGAAGTGCGGAACCCTGCAGTACAAATCACCCAGTTTCTGGACAATTGAGTTTCAAGAAACTGAGAAAGAGACTGAAAGAGATCGATACACAGAGAGAGACGTCGTCAAGAGAGGAAGATTGGAGAGACTGGTTCCAGATTTGAAAGAGGTATTTTGAACATAGAACAATTGAGGAAATTTGAACATAGACTGGAAATTTGGTTGAGAAGTTGTACTTAAGAGTCTTCCCAGGTGGAGCACATAAGAATATGTGCTTATTCTTATCCACATAAGAATACACCTGCCAAAGCAGGGGTCCTGGGTTCGATTTCTGATCTGGGAAAATTCCACATGCCACAGAGCAGCTGAGTCTGTGGGTCACAAACACTGAGCCCGCCCTCTAGAGCCCCCGAGCCGCAATTACCAAGTCCACGTGCTGCCTCCTGAAGCCTGAGGGCCTAGAGCCTGTGCTCCAGGGAAAGAGCCGCCACAGCGAGCAGCCCAAGCACCGCAGTGAAGAGCAGCACCAGTTAGTGCGCAAGGCAACGAAGACCCAGGACAGCCAAAAATTAAAAAAAAAAATGTTTAAAGAAATTATATTTAATCTTTAAAAATGTGATTATGAAACTGTGATTATATTTTAAAATATGATCATTATCAGTTCAGTTCAGTTCAGTTCAGTTGCTCCGTTGTGTCCGACTCTTTGCGACCCCATGAACCACAGCACGCCAGGCCTCCCTGTCCATCATCAACTCCCAGAGTCCACCCAAACCAATGTCTATCAAGTCGGTGATGCCATGCAACCATCTCATCCTGTTGTCCCCTTCTTGTCCCGCCCTCAATCTTTCCCAGCATCAGGGTCTTTTCCAATGAGGCAGCTCTTCGCATCAGGTGGCCAAAGTATTGGAGTTTCAGCTTCAACATCAGTCCTTCCAATGAACACACAGGACTGATCTCCTTTAGGATGGACTGGTTGGATCTCCTTGCAGCCCAAGGGACTCGCAAGAGTCTTCTCCAACACCACAGTTCAAAAGCATCAATTCTTCGGCACTCAGCCTTCTTCACAGTCCAACTCTCATATCCATACATGGTCACTGGAAAAACCATAGCCTTGACTAGATGGACCTTTGTTGGCAAAGTAATGTCTCTGCTTTTGAATATGCTGTCTAGGTTGGTCATAACTTTCCTACCAAGGAGTAAGCGTCCTTTAATTTCATGGCTGCAATCACTATCTGCAGTGATTTTAGAGCCCAGAAAAATAAACTCAGCCACTGTTTCCACTGTTTCCCCATCTATTTCCCATGAAGTGATGGGACTGGATGCCATGATTAGTTTTCTGAATGTAGAGTTTTAAGCCAACTTTTTCACTCTCCTCTTTCACTTTCATCAAGAGGCTCTTTAGTTCTTCACTTTCTGCTATAAGGGTGGTGTCATCTGCATATCTGAGGTTATTGATATTTCTCCAGGCAGTCTTGATTCCAGCTTGTGCTTCCTCCAGCTCAGCATTTCTCATGATGTACTCTGCATGTAAGTTAAATAAGCAGGGTGACAATATACAGCCTTGATGTCCTCCTTTTCCTATTTGGAACCATGTCCAGTTCTAACTGTTGCTTCCTGACCTGCATACAGGTTTCTCAAGAGGCAGGTCAGGTGGTTTGGTATTCCCATCTCTTTCAGAATTTTCCACAGTTTATTGTGATCCACTATCTTTTAGAGGGCTGAAAAATTTACAAATGAAGTTATAGGACTTCTGGGATTTGCTTCAAAATACTTTGGGGTGTGTGGGGTTGGGGAGAGGAGGGAATGACATAACGGTGGTCAGGAGTAATTACTGGAGGGAGTGAAGGATGCATAGGGTTTTGTAACACTGGTCTCTCAACTTCTTTTGTATGCATTTGAAATGTCCCATAATAAAATATGTGAATGAATGGGGCATTTGAGTATTTCAAGGAAAAAATAGTTTGTACCTTGTAATAAACCAAAGCATGCTGGCACTTTTGAGGCTAACCCCTCTGGGGAATTACCGAATCCAGGCAGCAGCACCCATCAGATCAGATCAGATCAGATCAGTCGCTCAGTCCTGTCTGACTCTTTGCAACCCCATGAACTGCAGCACGCCAGGCCTCCCTGTCCATCACCAACTCCCAGAGTTCACTCAGACTCACGTCCATCGAGTCAGTGATGCCATCCAGCCATCTCATCCTCTGTCGTCCCCTTCTCCTCTTGCCCCCAATCCCTCCCAGCATCAGAGTCTTTTCCACTGAGTCAACTCTTCACATGAGGTGGCCAAAGTACTGGAGTTTCAGCTTTAGCATCATTCCTTCCAAAGAAATCCCAGGGCTGATCTCCTTCAGAATGGACTGGTTGGATCTCCTTGCAGTCCAAGGGACTCTCAAGAGTCTTCTCCAACACCACAGTTCAAAAGTATCAATTCTTCAGCGCTCAGCTTTCTTCACAGTGCAACTCTCACATCCATACATGACCACAGGAAAAAGCATAGCCTTGACTAGATGGACCTTTGTTGGCAAAGTAATGTCTCTGCTTTTGAATATGCTATCTAGGTTGGTCATAACTTTCCTTCCAAGGAGTAAGCGTCTTTTAATTTCATGGCTGCAGTCACCATCTGCAGTGATTTTGGAGCCCATAAACATAAAGTCTGACACTGTTTCCACCACTGTTTCCCCATCTATTTCCCATGAAGTGAGGGGACCGGATGCCATGATCTTCGTTTTCTGAATGTTGAGCTTTAAGCAAATTTTTTCACTCTCCTCTTTCACTTTCATCAAGAGACTTTTTAGTTCCTCTTCACTTTCTGCCATAAGGGTGGTGTCATCTGCATATCTGAGGTTATTGATATTTCTCCTGGCACCCATACCCATGTCAAATAGAAGACCCAGAATAGGAGGCACCCGAGTGCCAGGAGGGCTCAGAGTGAAAGTGAAAGTGAAGTTGCTCAGTCATGTATGACTCTTTTCGATCCCATGGACTGTAGCCTACAACGCTCCTCCATCCATGGGATTTTCCAGGCAAGAGTACTGGAGTGGGTTGCCATTTCCTTTTCCAGAGGATCTTCCCAACCCAGGGATGAAACCTGGGTCTCCCACATTGTAGGCAGATGCTTTACCATCTGAGCCACCAGGAGGGCTCAAAACCTGCTGTAAATTTTGAGCAAATGAAGAGCTCATATCAAAGTTTGTCCAGTATAAAATCAAAAACATTTTTCTTACAAAATTATGAGGGAAATGGAACAATAATCTTCACCAAACTTCCTGATTAGATTAGTAATTATTTCCTCTGATTTGTGAAAATCATAAAAAAAAAGTTTGTTTCTTGTTTTTGAAGTGTCGATGTTTGACGTTACTGCAAATTCCCAGTGGAATAAAGAAAGGCACTAGTGACTTCCCCTGGAATTTTTCTTTAATTTTTGTGTGGCGGACATGTTGCCCATCAGCATTTATTACCACGTTTTTTGAGTGAAACTCTACACTCTTCAAATATCATTTCCTTTATTAGAATTTTGTAATGTGTGCTCAAGGTTAAAACTCGTTTCACCTTTGTGAAGCTTGAAGGAAGTCAGAATTCTCTGTGATTTTCTCCAGACAACCAGAGACTTAGTACACGTCTTTCCAAAAAGGCTGGGGTTTCAGCTTCATAATTGAACAGATAAGACTAATATCCTGGCCATGCCATCACCTAACTGCCTGAAAATCCTCACACACAGCAGGTATATGCCCTGCAGTTAGCTCCATCCTGGCCCTATCTACCCCTTGCCCCGATATTTATGGCTCTTGAAAACAACAGTCTTGATTAGCTACTAATCAGGGAATGATCAGGTATATCTATTGATGTCAACATGGTTGGCTAAATGTGAGATACTCTGTTAAACAAACTAATTTTTTGCCAGCTCAAACCAAGTTACTGATTAGATTTTTTTCACTAGGTGTGTTATTAGGTAGCATCCAAACTCAAAATATTTTGAGAAGGTTGGCAAAAATGGAAAAGGAATCATTACACATAGAATTCCAGATTTACAAAACTTTGACCTCAAACTTATTTTTAATGATAAATGGTCATTGCTGCTACTGCTGCTAAGTCGCTTCAGTTGTGTCCGACTCTGTGCGACCCCATGGATGGCAGCCCACCAGGCCCCGCAGTCCCTGGGGTTCTCTAGGCAAGAACACTGGAGTGCGTTGCCATTTCCTTCTCCAGTGCATGAAAGTGAAAAGTGAAAGGGAAGTCGCTCAGTCGTGCCCGACTCCCAGCGACCCCATGGACTGCAGCCCACCAGGCTCCTCCATCCATGGGATTTTCCAGGCAAGAGTGCTGGAGTGGGGTGCCATTGCCTTCTCCGTAAATGGTCATTATGGAGGTCTAAATGTTCACAAGGAACCCACAAATGGGAAACGCCCTACGGCATTAAAGCCTTTCAGAGCCCTGAGTCCAGGAGCACGATGGCTGGCAGGTCTCCTGGAGGTCTCCACGTCTATAACCTGCTCCAGAGATTTGTACATAGCACTCCTCCCAGGAAGTAGTGATAGCAGAACTGGACTTCAAGATGATCTCCCGAGAAGCTAACCGATGTTTCAGAGTTTATGGGTGAATGCTCTCAGCACCCGAAATGAAGAGGGAAAACAGCACATCATCACAATCCGACCTCTAGGCCAGCTGCATGGTTCTCCACAGTCAGTTCAAAAGTAAATGAGACAATCAGAAGGAAGAAAACGAATCCAGGGGCAGTTTCTGAAATAGTTAAAAGTAAGTTTTTCTTTAGGAAAGAAAAACAAAACTAAATAGATACTCCTATAACTTTTATTACAAGTGCTAATATTTGCAAGACAGCCTTGAACTGAACTATTTGGTCAGACCCTACATTACAGCATGTTTCAACCTTTGGCTTAGAAAATGTGATCATTATAATGGCAGACTTTTCTTTTCCCTTTTTAAACTTTTTTCAGTTAAGGCAGGTCAGCCTCAGGGTTACCAGGTTTCTCTCTGAGCAAAAGAGAAGAAAGGCAAAATTACCTGTGATACTCGAGGAAAACAGAAGTATTCCTTGCCAGTGGCAAAGGAAAGCAGTATAGGCCAACTCTTATTAAACCAAGTCTTCTCTTGCATTTTCTTGGGGGTGTAGTTACTACTTGAAGTAAGCAGCCTACTTGCTGGGATTTAGAACTTCATTAAGGGGAGATTGTGCTCATGACTTTGTGGGTATTTTCTACCATGAGCACCTACACAAACTCTTCAACCAAGGGTCTCAGCAGAATTGGTAGACTCAGGTCCTCGAGAGTGTCATAACATCACAGTCCATTTGAAAGAACAGACTCAAGTACAAGAAATAAAAGAATTTGCAGGTGGCAGAAAACAAAGAAAACCCAGAGGGGGCCCAGGAGAATAAAATGAATGCTGAGTCTTAATTTCAGTTCTGCCACCAGACAGCTGCCTGAGTAAACCCCGGAAGTTCCCGTTTCCAAAGAAGCTGTCTTTTGATGTATTCTCCCTCCCACCCATACACCTTGCCCAGGACCTCCAGTACAGATCACTACTTACCAACTTTCGATTTATCTCTGCCAGTACAAATTACTACCAACTTTGCTGGTTTATCTCCTGTTTTTCCACTTTGATATGAGGACAAGCCAACCCTCCTTCCAGGTTATGAAAAGGATTAACCATCAGGCCCAGGGCTCTCACAGGAGCTCAGTAGTCTGCACTGGGAGATCTTGGACCAGCAACCACTTCCTTATAGAACACCGGGCCCCCAGCTGTGCGATACCCAGCCGGACAAGACAACACTGCCATCCGGTGGCCTCGCAGAGTGGCCTGCAGATCTGTCGTCCATTGAAGAGTGAGAGTCTCACAGCCTCCCTGGACCACAGCCAACTCCTCTTCCAAATGCACAGGCCCCCCCAGAAGCATCTCGCTGCAGAAAAGGCACAGGCTCTGCGTCTGCTTGAGGACAAGGTGTGAGACCACACCCTAGGTCACCTATGCTTTCCCAGTCAGCCCAGTGGTATCCATTTACACCCCATGTTTTCATTTTCCCAGGCTGTGTTCTTGAATAGAGATGTTCCCATTATAGAAAAAACATTTTCAAAGATGAATACACACTCCATGGAGCCACTCAGACCAGGGAGAGCCACACGGGTAGCTGATCTCACGCAAGGAGAGAACAGACGCCTTAGGAACAGACGCTGGCATCTGCTCAGGCAGGGCCATGGTGGCTGGGGTTATCAGGGCCCCTTCCTCCGCTGGATGTACTGAGTCGCTGTAGACACACTGGGAGCCCCTCTCTGTCCGAGAGAAAACAAGCCCCAGGAGGCTAACAGTTCTCTCCTACCCTCCGTCCTGACCTGCAGCTCTCCTTGCCTTCAGGTTCCGTGGTCCAAACTGTCCATGGGCATAGTTGCCACCTCCTCTGTGGGTGGAGCCTAAATGTCCTTCCCACCTGCCAGGTGTGGGCCTGCGACTGCCACCTTGGGCAGATGGGCAGTGCCGTCTTCCTTCTGTGCCCCTTTGATGGACGTGGTGGTGCCTTCAGCTCTGCCAGACCCTCTCCAGCTGCTCCTAGCTGCTGTGCTGGGTGTAGGGAACTCAGCCCCTTGCAGCCATCACTAAAGAGAGATCTGGAGGTGGTGAGGCTGGTAGGAATGCCCTCACAGCCGTTTGTAGCTTCCAATCTGGCTGAGTTCCCTTTACACCCATTGTTACTTCCCAGGAGCATTTGCTGCACTCGGACTTCAGGCTCCAGCACCAAACACTCACGGGTCATCTAACTAGCCCCTCTTAACTGCACAAGGTCAAACCTCTAGACAGTCCCTCATTAAAAGTCTCCTAGGGCTTCCCTTGTAGCTCAGTTGGTAAAAAATCTGCCTGCAATGCAGGAGACCCAGGTTCAATTCCTGGGTTTTCAAACTGTGTTATGTGTCACCTGGGTATTAGTTTTCTAACGCATATTTTCACGTCCCAGTCCAAAAACTAGGCCAGTATGTCTAGGGTGGGCTCAGGAATTAATTATTAACAAGTGCTCTATGTAATTCTAATATGTTGTTGTTGATCAGTTGCTGAGTCACATCCAACTCTTTGGGATCCCATGGACTACAGCACACCAGGCTTCCCTGTCCTTCACTGAGTTTGCTCAAACTCATGCAGTGAGTCAAAGATTCCATCCAACCATCTCGTTGCCCCTTTCTCCTCCTGCCCTCAATCTTTCCCAGCATCAAGGTCTTTTCCAGTGAGTCAGCTCCAATATATGGAAGCATTAGCCACATCTTGAAACTCACAGAGGGAATGGGGAATCCTGGAGTCAGAAGAGTTCTCCTAAATAACAGGTACAGAAAAACAGCTGGAAAACCCTTCAGGGAAATGACGGAGACATTTTAGAAATAAAGACCATTTTCCTCCAAGTAATTCATATTCCTCACACGTAGGCTTGCATGGTCACTGTCTCAGCCTGCTGCCTTCACAATTACAGCAGGAAATGTGGCCCCTGCTCGTCACAGGTTCAGCTTAGTCAGCGTCACCCCACTGGGCAACCCCGTTGAGCAGACTGCAAAAAAGCATCTCTGCTCTGACAATCAAAGAAAAAATAAACGTGTACGCAACATTCCAATTCAGTGTATGTAAATCAAGCCATGGCCGATGCCTCCAGAGTAAGTGCTGTTTCCCCCCAACAATTTCTAATATTATCAGATTCTTTCAATTCTGTGCTGCAGGCAGGAATGTAACTCATCGATAAAGTCAAGTCTCAACATAACTGAGCTTTCTCACTGGAATCTTGCATGCATGCTAAATTACTGTTGTGTCTGACTCTTTGCAACCCCATGGACTGTAGCCCACCAGGCTCCTCTGTCCATGGGATTCTCCAGCCAAGAATACTGGAGTGGGTTGCTGTTTCCTCCTCCAGGGATCTTCCCGACCCAGGGATTGAATCCGCACCACTTATGTCTCCTGCACTGGCAGGTGTGTTCTTTACTAGTGTCACCTGGCACTGGAATCTTAAGAGTCTGGCTAACTGTAAAAGCAAGTTACTCCTCCAATCTTTTAAAGGCTAAAAGGCTGCCTTTTTCAGGTGAGCACGTGTAACTGAATAAAATATAAAAGCCACTCAAACAACTGGAGTCAGAGGTAGCTCTAGGTTTCACATCTAGCACATTCTGGACAAGGCCTTCAGGGAAACCACGTTTAGTCTAGAGGAATATTAGGCTAAAAGACTTTGCACCTGATGGTTGGGGGAAAATGGTCCTAGAAACCTTGGGAGGTTTTCTATTAGAAAAGTTTAGGCACAAATTTATGTAAGTAGTGAAAAATTACATCTCAAATCAACAGAAAATCCTTTGAAACAAAAAATAAAATATACCTATAGCTGACAATTTTAATGGCTAATTTTATGTCAACTTGGCTGATGACAGGAGTCCCAGATATCTTGCTAAGTATTATTTCTGGGTGTCTGTGAGGGTTTCTGGATGAGATTAGCATTTGAATTGGATGAGTAAAAGGTTGCCATCCCCAATTTGGGTGGGCATCACCCACTAGTTTTCTCTTCATGTTGAGCTGGGACCACAGTCTTCTCTTGTCCTTGGGGACAGGGTCTCACACCCATCAATTCTCCTGGTCTCAGGCCTTTAGACTTGGACTGGAATTCATACCCACATCCCCTGGGTCTTGAGGCTGCAGACAATGGGTAATGGGAACTTCTCAGCCTCCAGTACCATGTGAGCCAGTTACTAATAATAAATCCATATTCTAATTCTTCTGCTTCTCTGAATAACTGATATAATAAAGATGACAAATACATTTTGAATGGGAGCATCTGGTTTTCAGTTGTGATGTGAGAGAAACGAATGAGATGGCACCAATGCACTCTGCTGCTGAGGATGAGATTCAACAAGTGTTTCTTGAACAAAATTTCAAATATGCATCCACTAGGGGTTTTCGATCATTTAAATTAACGGAAAGTCAAGAGTAAAATTCCATTTTTCTTAGCCCAGAAAGCAAATCACACCCTCTACCATAATAAATAATTTGTTTAACATCAAAAAAATTACTCCAACATTATATGTAATAGAGTTAAAATGTACTTAATAGTTCTAAAGCAAAACCTTTAGCTCTATCCAAGTTTAGCTCTCAATTTTAACATTTCTTAATTGTTTATAACAATTATTACAGATTGCTGGCGAAAGTCCATATAAAGGGCTATTTGCTTTTACAATTTTCTTCTGTTTTGGTTGACTTGAAGATTTTCCTCCAAAACAGCCATTCCAGGGATGATAGATCTTAGCATACTCTACTTATATTAACTAACATCTCAATGAAACTGAGACAGTTAAAGGTAATCTGTCCATCAAGGCAAGCTAGGCTGCTGCTGCGTCACTTCAGTCTTTCCGACTCTGTGCGACCCCACAGACGGCAGCCTACCAGCCTCCCCCATCCCTGGGATTCTCCAGGCAAGAACACTGGAGTGGGTTGCCATTTCCTTCTCCAATTCATGAAAGAGAAAAGTGAAGGTGAAGCCGCTGTCGTGTCTGACTCTAAGCGACCCCATGGACTGTAGCCCACCAGGCTCCTCCCATGGGATTCTCCAGGCAAGGGTACTGGAGTGGGTTGCCATTGCTTTCTAGTGGCAAGCTAGGTGGACTAAACACATTCTAAACATGTTTTTTGTAAGACGGGCTGACTATCGTTAAGATGATAAACTGACCAAAAGAGTCCGCTTAGCTTTGGATGACAAAAAAATACAAGAATGAAGAAAATGAAAGGAAAAAGAAATTCTATGTTCTAGTTCTGTCCTGGAAGAAGACAAGTTATAACAAAATAAGTGCTTGGGGTTTTATTTTTTAATAAAACAAGTTACTTCAACAGTTTCAAGGTACAAACTTGGCCAGTTTTGAGCTGATCGGTGACAAGCGCGCAGAAGTCAGTCCTTCCGCAGAGGAACAGTCTCCTCCCTGATGCCCTCCTTGGTCACGATGCAGACCTTGAGTGCATCCCCGGTGTACACATCTCTCTCAGCAGCAGAAATGAAGACATCTTTCACAAGCCGCATGGCCCTGTCCAAGGACAGTGGGACATGCTCCACATTCTGCATGTTCTTAAAACCAACCTAGTGGGACAGGAGACTTGGATGAGGCATCTTGTGATCATGCAAAGGAGGTCCAGTCTCCCCCAAAGCTTTCACAGGTCTCAGGAGTCAAAATGAATACATCACACAAACTTAAAATGTCCCCCAAGTGAAATGTTTCTAGACCTGGCCGAATTACCCACCTGACACCTGACAAGCATCCACTAAGACAACGTCCCCACTCCTGAGAAGCGCACAGTAGAGGGCTAGACACATGAAAGCCAAGCATGGTTACGGAATGTGCTGAAACTGAATGCAGCCAGCAGTAACCGAAAAGGGGAACAATTAAAAATATACATGGAAGTTAGAATACAAAATGAGGTGACAGAAATGGAGAGACTGGGGGAGAAATGCATTTTCATGATCTCCACATAAAAATGGCAAAAGGAGAAGTGAAAACATGGGCTAACCACTATAGACAGAAGCACCCCGAAGTCACGAGAACAAGGAAGAAGCTGGAGCCGTGGAAGTGAGTGGCCACAGGGGAACCAGCAGAACAGACAAGAAGGTGGGCGAGGCCAATCAGCCAAGAGAGCTCAGCAGTAAATTACAAAAGCCTTGATTTCTCGGCTCCCCTAGCTAACGAAGAGAAGGCAAAGGAAGGCACTTTGGGTTCACCTATCACCTCCTGGATGCAGTCTCCTTACCTGGTTGTCAAGCAGGGGCTGCAGCATGGCACTGGCTGAGCCTCCAGCCTTGAACGAGTCTCTCTGGTAGGACCCTACCGGGTCAAAGCTGTACACGGCTCCCTTTCCTTAGAGAAGAAAAGTCTCCGTAAAAGTGAGTCCTGACAACATTCCCAAATTATGGTAAAATAAACCCAATCAAAGTATGACACAATATGGACTATCAACTTGGCTAAAATTTAAGAAGTGCGGTCTGCTCCTCCCCTCCCCTCAGAACACAACTGGAGGCCCTCCTGCCCACTCCTGTCCACAACAGCATTTGCCACAAGGAGCTTCATACTCTTCAAGCTGCTGTCACCGACTACCGCAATGGGGCTCCCTGTGCCCAAGGCGTGCTAGCAGTCACAGCTGCTCTAAGTTCTGCACCAAACTCCTCACAACATTCCTAGAAAACTAACTGGTGCAGCTGCAGTGAGGAAACGCATTTAAAATTTCTCCTAGTGCTAAATATAAGCAGAAGCACAAAAAACTTATTATGTGTTTTTAGATTAATGGTAAGCACACTCTTTACCATCAGTACCATTAAAAAAATCAATTTAATAAAGAAGATATTCCAGAAGAACACAAGTGTCACATGTAAAAGGCTAGATTTGCCTAAAATGTAATCACTTGCCTTATACTAGCAGTATAAAACACTACTATTTTTGGGGGGATAAGAAAAACCAGAATCTGAGTACAGAGATTCTTATCATGACAGTTACAGAGACCTGTCGGGGGGTAGGTAAATGGGTTCTCAGGCTCTCCTGAAGTAAGTATAAACTGTCATGCCACTGGAGTCAGAATCCACTGAACTATAAAAGTACATACCCTATGATCCAGCAATAATTTCACTTACAGAATTAAAATTTACCTACAAATAATGCTTATATAAACACACAAAGCAGTATGTACAGGATCATTTATTTATCTCTCAAAGAGCAAAAACTTACAAGCAACCTAAAATCCATTAGCAGAAACTGTTATGTCCACACAGCAACGTCAGCCTAGGAAGAAGCTGGGACATATCCACAGGACGTGTCACAGAGGAGCTCTGCAGTGTGTGTGGCACAGTTTCATTTTCATTTAAAGGCATTAAGTAAACAGCACACACATTTATACAGGCACACAGAAATGTACAGAAAGATTAATGAACTGTACTTATTCATCTTTGTGGGATTACAGATGAGGAAAGGGAATCACTTTATAAGCTTTGGTATTGACTTTATTACAAACAACACGTGTCACTGTAATTTTTAAAAGAACTTTTAAAAACAACTGTGTTCTGAGTGTGAGAACTCATGAGTCATTTATAAAGCATGACTTAAAAACTAATAGATTCATGCAGAATTCTGCAGAATTACACAGACATACCCCTAAGCCTAATAACCCCACCAAGAAGGCAGCATCTGAGAAAAGAAGTGTTTTGCTAGACGTAAGCTTGGAACAAGAACCCAGATTGCAGCAAGCAAGCTCACCAACTTCGACACATAAGCAAAGGGCTATGAAGGACAAAATCAAAGGATAAAGGATAAAAAGACAAAGGATAAAACCAAACCTCGTGTTATCTTTCACGAGGCCAACAGGCCACAAGTAAAACAAGGCCCCAGAAATTTACCCAAGGGTAGGGGGCTTCCTAGGTGGCTCAGTGTAAAGAATCCACCTGCCAATGAAGGAGACACAGGTTTGACCTCTGGGCCGGGAGGATCCCATATGCTGTGGAGCAACCAGGCCCGAGGGCCACAACTACTGAACCTGTGCCATAGAGCCCAGGAGCCCATGTACCCCGGGGCCTGTGCTCCACGCAAGAGAAGCCACCGCAATGAGAAGGCTGAGCACCGCAACAAAGGGCAGCCTGCACTCGCCACAACCAGAGACGAGCCCACACAGCAGCAAGGACCCAGCAGAGCCGAAACTACATATAAACATAAATAAAATTATATATATGTAAAAAGATTTACCCAAGGGAAGCCAACCTCAGAAAACCACACACAACAGCTTTGAGGAAAACGAAAAGAGTAGAATATGTCCAAGACCACGGCTTCCAAGACCCCTTAGAAGAAGCAAGAAACATTTGTGACGTAAGCTGAAAACAGCCGTGACAAATCAGCAAGAAAAAGACTCACCTGTGCATAAAGAACAAGCAATGACTAGCACATGGGTCAGTCTCCAAACGAGAAATGAAAAGGGCAATAAACATGAAGACACCCAAACTCAATAAAAACAAAGCATATGTATAAATTATAACAACATATTTACTAGGCAAGGCCTTCAAAATGTGTTAAAATTCTGATACTGGTTAGAACGTCAAAGCAAAACAACAAAACCCCAAAACAAAAAGATAAAAATGGTACTCTCACCGCTGCTGGTGAGTGCAGGACCCTTTCTGATGGGCAAGCATGTGGTATCAGCAGAACGGAAAACACAGATATTCTCTGACCTAGAAACTCAACTTCCAAGAATATTTTCCAGGGAGATAAGAATAGGAGAAGTACACAAAAGTTCAGGTAAGGGGAGGCATAGTATTGTTTCTATTAAGGAAACTGGAAACAATGTAAATGACTCTCAGAGGATTAGCGGGGAAATTCTGATGCAGCTCTACCCCACGGGTTGGCCATAAAATCATCACCCACGTCTTTATCCACCAGCACAAATCTACCCCATGATAATACATCCACGGTACAGTCAAGGAGAAACATGCGAACTGCAGCCTACGTACATAGTGCACAGGCATACATGCATACCAAGACGTTTAACAGTGATTACCTCTAGGCGCAGGCTTTGGGGATTCCCACTTTTATCTTTGTATCTTCCAATACTATTTGACTACTTCTATAAGCATTATTGTTTTCATTATAGAAAAACCAAAGTCTTCGTTAACTTGGGGGAAGATTCTTTTAAAGGGGTCATGATCGCAACTGGAGAAGTGAAGGCGCAGAAGTCAAGCAGCAGCTGCCGGCTGTGCTCAGTCAGCTGTCGCCCAGCGTCCTGAGGGTCTCCATCAGGAACACAGCCCACCTCCAACACAAAAGACAGGAAACAATCTCAAGACTCAACAGAGGCTCTGGACTTGGGAGCACAAGGCTTAGGCACAGACAGAGTAAATTCAAGAACAGAAGTGTTAAATGGAGAGCTGATGAGCCACTCCACCAAATGCTTTTATGACCAAATTTTGATTATCACTCTTCATTACAAATGGACAGCCAAAATCAAAAGAAATTTGAAGGAAGCCTCCAACATAGAAGACCACAGCCAAAATAAACAAGACCAAAAAAGCAATCTGATAAAATGCAGAGAACCTTTCAAAGGAAGTACCCCCAAAATCTAGCAGTAACAGCATACTCAAAAAAAATAAAGGAGCTAGAAAGTAAGAAAAAGCTCTTGGAAATTAATGATGGAGGAAACAGAGAGAGTTCAGTGAAGAATGAGGCACTGAAGTTGAGAAAATCTTCAGAGCAGAACAAAAAAAACCCCTAACAGCTAGACAACCCTAACCCTAATAGCAAAAAACAGTAGGATGGAGAAAAGACTCTAAAAGCAGAGACTCAAAAAGGTCTCCTGATACCTTTCTTCAGAAATTTCTCTATCAACGCACTCCACTAAACAAGGAAATAAACCAAGAAAGAGGAAAGGATGGGAGTGAAAGCGCTCAAGACTGTCCTGGGAAACAGGAAAAGAAGGCAAAGGACTATTTCACTACACATAGAAATTCCTCTTAGGAATAAAGATCAAATTAAACCAGACAAGACTAGGAGAAAGAAAAAGGTTAGAAAAGCCTGAGAATACCACCAAAGCAAGCTAGAATGTTGGCACGTGGAAATCAAAGCCTAGGGCTCTGAAGTCAAACAGATCCAAACCTGAGCTCTGCCAGTCAGTATACACGAGGTTTCTCAAATCAGTGACACTGAAAACCTCCAAGACACTGTCTGGCCTGCTGAAATTCAATAGCAGCTATTATTCATGTTGGTAAAATCTGAATTTATTAGCCTGACATTCAAGTCAGACATAACTGAAGTTAAAAAAGGCTCCAGAGGAGATCGTGCATGTTCAGGGAGAGTAACAGAAACACACATTACCACACGTAAAATAGACAGCTAATGGGAATTTGCTGTATGACGCAGGGAACTCAAACCCAGGCTCAGCAACAGCCTAGAAGGGTGGGAGGGATGTTCAAATGGGAGGGTAATGGGTAAATGTTGATGTTTGGTAGAAACCAATACAATGCTGTAAAGCAATTATCCTTTGACTAAAAATCAGTCAAAAAAAAAAAAAAAAAAAAAGGCACCAGAAGCATGCTGGGTGTTAGGCAAGCTAACCTGCAGCTAGAATCACTCAGGTTAAGGGTAACTAATTTCTATTCACCATTTCTATGCTTTATATTTTCTCTGTTTTTACGTATGAAAGCCTAAAAACGCTGTGTCAACCTAAAGTGATCCTAACACTCTCATATGTCACATAAGGGGTGGGGTTGAGAGAGAAAGGGAGAACAAAGAAAAACACCTGTGAACGGGGATGGACAGGAGTAAAAACTAGAGAGAGAACATGAAAAGAACCTGACTCCTTCTGACCCAGAAACCTTCCCTCTAGGAAAGACAGACTTGGGTTTCCCTGGTGGCTCAATGGTAAAGAATCCGCCTGCCAACGCGTGGGTTCAACCCCTGATCCGGGAAGATTCCACACATCCCAGAGTAACTAAGCTCACGTGCCCAAAGCTACTGAGCCTGTGCTTCAGAGCCTGGGAGCCGCAACTCCCGAAGCCCGCACACCCTAGAGCTGGCGCTCCGCAATAAGAGAACCCACTGCGATGAGAAGCCTGTGCACCACAGCACAGAGCAGGCTCCACTCACTGCAACTACAGAAAAGCCTGCACAGCAAAAAGGGCCTGGCACAGCCAAATACAAATAAAATTTTTTTATAAAAAGAAAGACATAGATATTTCAACCATACTCTCCACAGACATTTCTGTCCCTTCTTTTCACAATCTCTGTGCTTGTGCTTAGTCTTTCAGTCGTGTCTGACTCTTTGCAACCCTGTGGACTGTGGCCCACCAGGCTCCTCTGTCCATGGGACTCTCCAGGCAAGAACACTGGAGTGGGTTGCCATGCCCTCCTCCAGGGGATCTTCCCAACCCAGGGATCGAATCTAGGTCTCCCACATAGTAGGCGGATTCTTTACCATCTGAGCCACCAGGAAAGCCCTTTTCACAATGGACTACTCTAAACTACTCCCAGGACACAGATCTGTCCTGGGAGACTGTATTTGATTTTTAGAAGCAACTAAAAGTTCACTCAAATCAGATCTGGTGAAAAACACTGTTGCCTTTTCTGGGTAACACAGCTTTAGATCAAAATGAGCATGAAAATGGCAAGTAACAACGCTGATTTTCCCTGGCCCTCCTGGTCCAACTCTGACAGAAATTTAAAGAGGTGTTTCAAAAATGATCCAAGAACACTGGTGGAAAAGCATTTCTTTTACAAATTACTTTCAAAACAATGTTTTGAAATCAAATATGCTTGTTACTGAAGTGTCATTTCTTAAAATTATATTTAGGTCAAGCTTCTCCAAGTTTCTTTCTGAGATTAAAATGCTAAATATCTACTACTGAACTCATGCAAGGTCTTGAGAAAATACCTGTAAAAGAACTGAATGCCCAACATTTATTTAACACACGACTTGCTGTGTCTCGCTGGATAATCCTTTACTTTCCTTTTTAGCTTCCATTTCTTCACTGCCTTAATTACGAGAAAATAAAGTTGCTGGGCAAGATGGTATCCAGATTTTATCAGCTCTGGATGGAAACACACGTAAGAAATGCTACCCACTCCATCACCCACAAAGGGAACACCCTACCTTCTTCATCAAGCCCCCCGATGATGTTGTACACATAGTAGGGGAAGAAGCGCCTGGAGTACAGGATTGTGGACAGCATCGCAGCGATTGCCCCAGTGGTCATGGCCTTATTGTTGGAATGCTTGTACATCTGCAATTATTAACAAAACCAACAGGCATGTAGAGGCAGAATATACTAAAGACTAGAACAATGAACAGCAAATGGAAAAGAATGAAAGCATTTCCTGGTGAAATGGGAAAGGACGCCTGTTCCTTTCATGATTAAACACCACAGTAATACAAAACAAAATAGTATTTTATTATGTCCTATCGTTGTGGGGGCTACAGACATTTCTCAGGGAGAGAACGCCAAGTTGCCCTCAGCTCTCCAGTTTGGAGGCTCCTTTCCATGCCAGCCTCATCTCAGGCCCTCTTAACTCAAGAGCAAATACACACAAACAGATCACATGAGGCAACCTGGAGAGGATATTCCAAACTCAGCTCTCCACTCTGCAAACTGATAGTGGTCAGGAAAATAAAGCCCATGGGCCAAATCCAGCCCACCACTTGTTTCAGTCAAGTTTCAAGGGAACACAGTCTTGTTCATTCATGAGATATTGTTAGTGTCTGTTTTTGCACAGTTCAGTCCAGTCGCTCAGTTGTGTCCGACTCTTTGTAACCCCATAAACTGCAGCACGCCAGGCCTCCCTGTCCATCACCAATTCCCGGAATCCACCCAAACCCATGTTCACTGAGTCGGTGATGCCATGCAACCATCTCATCCTCTGTTGTCCCCTTTTCCTCCTGCCCTCAATCTTTCCCAGCATGAAGGTCTTTTCAAATGAGTCAGCTCTTTGCATCAGGTGGCCAATGTATTGGAGTTTCAGCTTCAACATCAGTCCTTCCAATGAACACCTAGGACTGATCTTTAGGATAGACTGGTTGGATCTCCTTGCAGTCGAAGGGACTCTCAAGAGTCTTCTCCAATACCACAGTTCAAAAGCATCAATCCTTCGGTGCTCACCTTTCTTTATAGTCCAACTCTCACATCCACACGACTATTGGAAAAACCATAGCCTTGACTAGACAGATCTTTGTTGACAAAGTAATGTCTCTGCTTTTTAATATGCTGTCTAGGTTGGTCATAACTTTCCTACCAAGGAGTAAGCGTCTTTTAATTTAATGGCTGCAATCACCATCTGCAGTGATTTTGGAGTTCAAAAAAATAAGTCAGCCACTATTTCCCCATCTATCTGCCATGAAGTGATGGGATTGGATGCCATGATCTTAGTTTTCTGAATATTGAGCTTTAAGCCAACTTTTTCACTCTCCTCTTTCACTTTCATCAAGAGGCTGTTTAGTTCTTCACTTTCTGCCATAAGGGTGGTGTCATCTGCGTATCTGAGGTTATTGATATTTCTCCCAGCAATCTTGACTCCAGCTTGTGCTTCTTCCAGCCCAGCGTTTCTCATGATGTACTCTGCATATAAGTTAAATAAGCAGGGTGACAATATACAGCCTTGACGTACTCCTTTTCCTATTTGGAACCAGTCTGTTGTTCCATGTCCAGTTCTAACTGTTACTTCCTGACCTGCATACAGGTTTCTCAAGAGGCAGGTCAGGTGGTCTGGTATTCCCATCTCCTTCAGAATTTTCCACCGTTTATTGCTATCCACACAGTCAAAGGCTTTGGCATAGTCAATAAAGCAGAAATAGATGCTTTTCTGGAACTCTCTTGCTTTTTCGATGATCATGTAGATGTTGGCAATTTGATCTCTGGTTCCTCTGCCTTTTCTAAAATCAGCTTGAACATCTGGAAGTTTACCGTTCACATATCACTGAAGCCTGGCTTGGAGAATTTTGAGCATGACTTTACTAGCGTGTGAGATGAGTGCAATTGTGCGGTAGTTTGAGCATTCTTTGGCATTGCCTTTCTTTGGGATTGGAAAGAAAACTGACCTTTTCCAGTCCTGGTTTAGGGCAGATTAAACAGTTGCCACAGAAACCAAATGGCTGACTCCTGATTAGACTCAGACAAGCCTCTCTCTTTTCAGAGAGGGTATCTGTGAGAGACGGGGGCAGCTCTACTTTGTATGAACCCAGCAGAGGGCAGGGTCTTAATCCTTAGAGCATCTACCACGAAGAACGGAGTATCCAAAACGGCACCTGACACGGTGATTTCTGATCCAAGATTTACTACGTCCTGACAATTCTAAATTATCCAATAAAGTAAATGTAAGTTAACCGATTTGTCAGCCACAGCCAATATCTCTAAAGAGAAACCTAAGAACTGCTATAAAATCTAACAATGACAAGATTATAAAGAAAATTCTTCATTTCACTTCAAAACCAAGCGCCAATATTTATTCACCTCACCATTTACATAACAGTATGTGAAAGAATTTTCAAGTACTGTGCACTGAGTTGAACTCACTGTACCTTTTTGCAATTTTATTAACAAAATACTACTTTCCATGTCAGGTTTATTTTTGTCCTCTAAATGCCTTTTACAAACTGCATTAGGAATCATATAAATGTCAATATATGTCACTACAGCTTTCAATATCAATACATTTTAAACAAATGTTAACAACTGGTAAATACTCAATGAAATCATTCCTGCACATTTAAAAAGGTAAGTGTCAGTTAAATTCATTACATGACTCCAGTAACCTTACTCGTAATCTTAAGGGCTATCCACAAGCAGGCAAAACAGAACATCAACCCTGCTAACCTTTTCATGTACCAGCTACACTTACCAACTACTATACTAAATATTACAATATATAGCCTAGAAAATTAAATATTAAAACTAAGAAGATATAATACTGATACTGTTAATATGATCAATAGGAATTTAAAAACGTCACCAAGCTATATAACTAAGAAACAGAGCTACACTTCTGAGTATTGACATACGGTGACTGAGAATCCTACCCTAAGCCTGTACTTTACGAACTAAGAAGAGAGTCGTTACTAAAAAATCTATATGAGTGCAGCCCAAATTACTCCTATCCTATTTTCCCTGAAATGATCTGAAGCAAACGCTGCTAATACACACAGGGCAGAATCAACATCTAGACCTGCCTCTGCTTCTGTCAAGTCAGCTCCCTTGCTTCAACACCCCTGCTGCCAGAGACACGCAGGTGGGGCAGCGTCAGCCCCTCTAAGACTGCACTGCAGGTCAGTTATCTTATTCTCTTCCTCCTCCCTCACCCCACCCGCTCTCTTCCACTCCCACCCACCTTGTGTCAGATCTCCTTCCTCAGCTGGCTGTCAACTAAAGACTGGTGGGGTCAGCTGAGAATGACTGTGCCTCTAGTCCAAACAGCTGGCTTGTCCTTCTGCTCATGCTAAGAGCACATGCTGTCAGGAGAGCGTGATGTGTTGGCTAATGGTGTTTCACACCAAGCTCCGGTCTAAAAGCCCGCCTCCTCTGCAGAAACTGATCTGTTTCATTTCTGAGAAAACTATCTTCAGAAGAAACCCCTTCCAGTCTACCTTAAAAAGGAGAGATAATCCTTCGCTTCATATTGTACGTGTATTTTAACAGAAAGGAACTTGCCGTCATTTACATTATGCTCCTCTGATGATGGCTGTATTAACAAGAGCGTGTCATTTGTAGTGTGGGTTAAAGTTTCACCTGCTAAACTAGTTCTTCTCCAGCTAGCAGTAGCCATGGTGGATGCTTAGTATTAGTATTAGTCGCTCAGTCGTGCCTGACTCTCTGCGACCCCATGGGCTGCAGCCCACCAGGCTAAACTGTCATGAGATTTTCCAGGCAAGGATACGGGAGTGGGTTGCCATTTCCTTCTCCAGGGGATCTTCCCAACCCAGGGTATGTATGCTTAAAATAATCTAAAGAACTTTTGTTATTAGCTTTCAACAGTGTAAACATGTACAAAAGCATCTACCTTTAGTCTTGCTTCAATAATTTTGGTCAGGGTAAGACAATCTCCATGAAAACCGCTACATCCAATGACTGTTTTGTCTGTTCTGTTAAAAAAAAAACACACCACATTTCAGGAAACAGTTGGTTTAACAGTAAGGCAAAACATGTCTTGATTAATTTTAAATTTAAAACTCAAATATGATTGAATTTTTTAAATAAGGTTAGGTTGAGGGCAGCCAATTTACATATAATACAACCCAATGCCCACACAGAAAGTTTCATAGATTTGACTGCATAAAAAAATGAAAACTTCTATAAAAATATGATGAATTAAAAAAATATACATACACGACCAAAGTCTACTTTTAATTTCCTTATTCTACAAACAGTTCCTAAAAATACAAAATGCATTAATAGCATAATAGCTCTTGGGGATAATGTGCATAGTTAATAACATCATACTGTATATTTCAGTTGCTGAGAGTAGAGCCTGTAAGTTCTCATCACAAGAAAAAAAATGTTATAACTTGTGTGGTGACAGATATTAACCAGACTAATTGTGATCATTCTGTAATATACACAAATATGGGATCATTATGCTATATACCTGAAAGTATTAAAATGTTATATGTCGATTATGTATGCGTGTGCTCAGTTGCTTAGTCATGTCCAACTCTTTGCAACCCCATGGACTGTAGCCTGCCAGGTTCCTCGGTCCATGAAATTTTCCAAGCAAGAATACTGAAGCAGGTTGCCATTTCCTACTGTAGGGGATTTTCCTGACCCAGGGATCAAACCTGCATCTCTTGCACCCCCTGCACTGGCAAGTGTGTTCTTTACCGCTGCACCACCTGGGAAGCCCCCAAATGCCAATTCTACCTCAACACAAAAGACACCCTGTGATGGGAAGGTAGGTGACTTACACCAAAGTGAAACTTTCAGTGCTCAGTTGTGTTCAACTCTTTGCGAACCCATAGACTGTCGCCCACCAGGCTCCTCTGTCCATAGAATTCTCCGGGCAAGAATACTAGAGTGGGTGGCCATTCCCTTCTCCAGAGGATCTTCCTGATCCTGGGATCAAACCCAGTCTCCTGAAGATTCTTTACTGTCTGAGCCTCTAGCTGCTGCTGCTGCTAAATCACTTCAGTTGTGTCCGACTCTTTGTGACCCCAGAGACGGCAGTCCACCGTCTCTGGGATTCTCCAGGCAAGAACACTGGAGTGGGTTGCCATTTCCTTCTCCAGTGCATGAAAGTAAAAAGTGAAAGTGAAGTTGCTCAGTCGTGTCTGACTCCTAGCGACCCCATGGACTGCAGCCCACCAGGCTCCTCTGTCCATGGGATTTGCCAGGCAAGAATACTGGAGTGGGTTGCATTTGAGCCACTAGGGAAGCCCCTAAATTATATGAAAGTCATATAAAAAGAAACACAAGTCACCATAAACATATAAAAGAGTCTCCATGCCACTCATAAATTAAAATCTTAAAAAGAGACCATTTCAGCCTAGTAGAATAATAATGCTTAATGCTAGTGAGGTTGTGAAAATCAGGTACTCTCAGAAACTGGGAAGGAGTGTACACCGATCCAGCTCTTTAGAAAGGTTGTTTGACAGCATCTACTAAAAACTTAAATGCACATTACTTTCACTCAAAAATTCCACTGCTACAAATATACTCATGCAAGTTTGCAAAGATAAGCTCTAGGTTCACGTGTAAGTATACATATTATTTTAATGACTCTCCAAAACAAAACAAATACAACCCAAATGCCCACCAGAGAGTACTTAATAAAATTTTTGTGTATCTTTGCCGACAAAGGTCCGTCTAGTCAAAGCTATGGTTTTTCCAGTAGTCACGTACAGATGTGAGTTGGACTGTAAAGAAAGCTGAACGCCAAAGAACTGATACTTTTGAACTGTGGTGTTGGATAAGACTCTGAGAGTCCCTTGGACTGCAAGGAGATCCAACCAGTCAGTCCTAAAGAAAATCAGTCCTGAATATTCACTGGAAGGACTGATGCTGAAGCTGAAGCTCCATTACTTTGGTCACCTGATGTGAAGAAGAACTGACTCAGTGAAAAATATCCTGATGCTGGGAAAGACTGAAGGCAGGAAGAGAAGGGGACGACAAGATGAGATGGTTGGATGGCATCACCGACTCAATGGACATTAGTTTGGGCAAGCTCTGGGAGTTGGTGATGGACAGAGAGACCTGACATGTTGCAGTCCATGGGGTCGCAAAGAGTTGGACACAACTGAGCAACTAAACTGAACTGACGCCTCAAAAGTTAATTCCTAAGTCTTGATACTTATAAGGAAACCTAAACCCATCTCATCAAGAAATGATCAGCAGAGGCCCTTTCTTTCAGAAATAAAACATACTTGTCCAGCTGGGGAGACCACTGACACTTCTAGGGTCATCACCAGCATTTCCTGATCTCTCTATAACCAACCTCACTGCTCTGAGCCAAACCCCAATATACCTTAAGGCTTCACTGCCTGTACTACCAAGAATGGCTGATAGTATCAGGAAGGTAAGACAAAATCTGAGCTTCAGAATGCTTTTGCCAAATATCCAGGTACCTAAATGAAGAAGAGTTTTTCTGCAAAGAATAAAGAGTAAATATAAGTTTCAAACAAGTGGGGGAAGAGATAGGTTAGACTCTAGGTCAGCCCCAAAGGGCATGGGATCAGGAGCATGCAAGCAATTCATGTGTGACCCAGTGCCTGTAATGCATGACAGCAACACAGAAGTAACACTGTTCTCTCTATATATACCTGAAGTATTTCATTAAAAAAAAAAGAGAGAGAGTATTCACTCAGGAGGCATACAAGCTAAAACAGAACGTTACAAAGATGAGCAGAATCTCGTACAAGGACAGTATCTATAGCATTATTTAAGTTTTATTCATGATATTTACTACTTTCACTTTATAAAAGTTACATCTTAAAAGACAAAAATTGTTGCATGGGTATGCTACAAGGGCTTCCTTGATAGCTCAGTAGGTAAATCCTGCAGGAAACCTGCGTTTGATTCCTGGGTCAGGAAGACCCCCCTGGAGAAGGAAATGGCAACCCACTCCAGTATTCTTGCCTGGAGAATCCCACCGACAGAGGAGCCAGGCAGGCTACAGTCCATGGGGTCACAAGAGTCAGACACGACTTAACAACTAACTCACCACCATGCTACAAATCAGAGAAGAGAAAAGGGTATCAAAAGATGGACGTGGACAGAAAGGGAACTGGGAAGATGAAGACAAGCTTACTGTTCTTTAGGCTGCGGTGTAGGCTGGGCCACGCCCTGCAGCACAAGGCCCACCCAAAGGACGTGAGCCTCATCAGCCCACTCCTGACAGAATTCAGGATTAAGAAGTGTCTGTGTAGTAACCTAAGAGTAACCACCATTTCCAACTGTGTCCAAAAATGTTAAATACAAACCGCTGTTAACATGTAAGGTACATTTAGTTAGTAATTTATGCAGATTCCCCCCACCCCAGTACACATGACTTTATTTTCTTATGTTTTAGAAAAAACATAGCCACCCATTAAAACTGTGAGCCATGGATATAACTGCTTAAGATATGGGTAAATTGAATGTTTTAGGTTTTTTTTTAAAGGTGCAGATTAAAAAAGAATCCAAAGTACATATGATAAAGTAGTAACAATGCTGATAAGACCTAAATGATAGTATATGAGCACTGACTACAGAATTATCCTACCTTTGTTGTATATGTGATATTTTTTATAAGATGCTGAGTAAAGAATATTTAAGTTACCAAAAACACTGTTGGTACCTAAATATGACAAATATTATGAAGACTACATACTGAATTATTAGAAAATAATTTTCTAACAAAAATACAAGCTAAGCTCCAAACAGGCAATCTAAAAATTCATGAAACACATCATTTAAAACCTGAATCTCTCGCAGCATTAAATCATCACAAGGTACTGAAAACATGTCCTTAGAAATATTTACTTACAATTTGTAACATTTGGGGCTGTCCCGTGTGTGAATTGAAAACCCTTCACTTAATCTAGTGTCAGAAGCAACAATTGAAAAATCTTCTCCAGCAATTGCCAATACAGTACTGAGGGGGAAAGAAGGAAAAACAAAATTAATACATTCTTCTGGACATTAATAACACCTTTCCCAATATGAGAATGCTCCACAGCACATACTGAGATAAAATCTACTAGATATAATCAAGTGCAGGATTCAGGTGGAAGAGGAAACGATCAGGGGAAAGGATCCCTGGCTACAAGTCATCTGGGAAAAAAAAAAATTTAAGAATTTCCTTAAAAACACAAGTCAAATCAGACCAAAGGTTCCTTAGCAGAAGACTACAGAAACATCTGGCTTCCCTTGTGGCTCAACTGGTAAAGAATCTGCCTGCAATGCGGGAGACCTAGGTTCCATCTCTGGGTTGGGAAGATCCCCTGGAGGGCATGGCAACCCAGTCCAGTATTCTTGCCTGGAGAATCCCCATGGTTAGAGCCTGATGGGCTACAGTCTAAGGGATTGCTAAAGAGTTGGACACAACTGAACGACTAAGCACAAACATCACTAAATTATCACCATCATCAAAAAATTAAACATTATTGATTAATATGTATCATTAAACAATTACTGATACTATAAAATGGCCAAAGGCCATGGCCTTGCCTGCTGGGGGAGGTGTAGACAGGGATACAACACAAGATATCTGAGCTCAAGAAAGAAGGGCTTAATGTGGTTTTATCATTTTTTATTTTTTGATCACGCCACACAGCATGCGAAATCTGTTTCCCCATCAGGGATCAAACCTGTGTCTCATGCTTTGCAAGGGCAGTCTTAACCACTGGACCACAAGGGGAGTCCCGGGGCTTAATGTTTTTAATTTCTTTATATCCAAGTCCTTATAAAATTGTCTTGCTCTCAGGAGACACCCAAGCATCTTTTGGAAAATGGACCAACAAAGAACAACCTTTTCCCTCTGTGGCTCTGTTCAGTGGAGGCAGAGAGGATGAGCTCTAAAAGCAGACTGTGTGGGTTCAAAGTCTGGTTCTCCTGCTTAGAAGATACGAGATAGTCAACTGCTTAACTTCTCAAGGCCTCAATGTCCTCAAACACGTATCAGGGATGACAACAGTAGCTACTTTATTTGGGTGTTACAAGCATTAAACGGACTAAATTGTTAAGCCTTATTCCTGTGCCTGAAACATAACTGGTCCTCCAGTTAAGTGTTAGCTATGATCCCCCTGGCATAAGTATGATCACCGAGAACTTGGACTCTGAAGTTACCCAAAACCTGTCCATGCCATAACAGCTCTGTGACCTTGGACAAATTATCAAGTTGATATTAGCAGTTCCTGTGTTAAAGGTTGACTGAGTCAAACTGCATAATCTTAAAGTACTCAGTGACAAATGCACAGGCTAATCACTTGGGAGTTTAACCACATTCAGTCAGACTAGAAAGACACAGGACTAAGTCTTATTTTGTAGAAGCAAAGGCTGCCCAAGAGCCAGCAATAAATGTTAAAGGAAAAGAACACAGATTAAGAAAAGGTAATTTAATATCAGAAAGCCATAAGCACTAACTTTAGAGCAGTAATTGGATTACAAAGGTTAGAAGGTAAACACTGAATACCTTACAAGTCTCAAGCAGAATCTGCAACTGTCTCATGAAATAGGTCTAATAACTCATTTTGTGATCCCACCACTTCATTAGTTGTCACAGGAAATATTTAAAAGTGCAATGATAAAAGCATTCATAAACTTCA
This sequence comes from Bos taurus, assembly GCF_002263795.3. Lineage (NCBI taxonomy): Eukaryota > Metazoa > Chordata > Mammalia > Artiodactyla > Bovidae > Bos > Bos taurus. The sequence goes on from NC_037336.1 coordinate 104,087,000, forward strand.
TAGCAACACAGATATGGATTCAAGTCCTGGGGTTCAACTTCACACCAGCGCTATGACTAACAAAATTTAACTTCTAAGAGCCCAAGTTCATTTGTAAAACTGAGGTATATATCATCTAACAGTCAGTCATCATGAGGATAAAAAAGATACCTGCTTTCAATCTACAAAATGCTTCTCTTTTGATTCTTCTCTCAAACTATGACTAGCTAAGGAAGATAAGGAAATCTGGGTTCAAGAAGCTGAGAGGTAGGTACCAAAGACCACACTCCTCTTTAGTGTGAGACAAGGCTAAAATCACAGACTTCCAATCTCTTTGCAAATACCCTGAAAATCTACACTAAAATTTCAAACCCATAAGGACCTGAGTAATTAATCTGGTCACTGGATGGTCCTTAAAGATTACCAGATTAATAAATTGGGTGTGTACGTTTCAAAGTACAAAATTTGGCCCGCAAACTATAAACGATGCTTAAATACACAGCTCTTCGCAGTTAGGAGTCCTAAAGAGAGTGTCTTTCCACAACCCTAGTTCTTTTAGTGCGCTATCAAGGAAAAGTATTAAGACAAAGCTGGTAAGTTAAAAAAAAAAAAAGAAAAGCATAAAACATGCAAGAATCACATATTCAAAGGCCCCCCTTCTGAGTATTTTTTTCCCTGAACTTATGCCAACCCTTAAAAATAAACACTGATCAATGAAACTAAGTCTGCGCAAGTAATCCTACCTGCTATTTAAAACAACTCAAAATGGTGATTTGATTAGATCTTTTAGCTAGACAACTACATCTAATCACATGGCCAATCAACCATCAACTTTAAAATCAGATGCTCAACCTGCCCCGTGCCTGCTGGCTCGAGAAACACGTTCAGACAGACAGGAAACGTTAGGTCCATTTGTAAAGCTCTTCCAGAGCGGAGGTCAGGTGTCAATTTCTATCTGCTGTCTACGTAAAGCTGGCCGTCCACATCGAGATTCAGTAACCGGCCTATAACGTGAAGCCCTGAAGAACAAGACCTAGCCGAGCACCCTCGGAGAGGGAGGCCTGAGACTGGAGGGGCAGCGCCGGGCACACAGGCTTAAGCAGGGATATGGAGGAAGAAAGAGAAGGCGGCGGCTCTGCGGGTTTTACCCTCCGTTGAAAGCGTAGGGCGAAAAGCGCAGCTGCAAAGGGCCCACGGAGCTGTGAGGTTCCATGGCCAGGTCTCGGCCGGCGCCTGAGTACGCAGCAACGGAGGACAACATTCCGTGGCTCCGCTCCTGCTGTCTCACGGCAAGATGGCTGCCTCGACCGGAAATTGTGCCGCTTCCGGTTTCCGCGGCGCTGCCTCCGGCCGCTCTATCTCACGCCAGTCGTTGCTCCTGGAGGCCAGAGCCGTCGCCTTCCAGTCGGTAGCCATTGCCGGTTCCTCGTAGAGACCTGGCAGTGAGGTACAGGCTTTCTTTTCCAGGCAAACATTCGAAATCACTCGTGATGGATAGAAATTTTAAAGTCTGAGTTTACAAAGACATTGGAAAAACTATGGAGCAACGGAAACTCGAAGACTCTCTTGGAGTGTAAATTGCTACTGCTGCTAAGTCGCTTCAGTCGTGTCCAACTCTGTGCGACCCCATAAACGGCAGCGCACCAGGCTCCCCGTCTCTGGGATTCTCCAGGCAAGAACACTAGAGTGGGTTGCCATTTCCTTCTCCAATGCACGAAATAGAAAAGTGAAAGTGAAGTACCTCAGTCGTGTCCGACTCTTAGCGACCCCATGGACTGCAGCCTACCAGGCTCCTCTGTCCGTGGGATTTTCCAGGCAAGAGTACTGGAGTGGGCTGCCATTGCCTTCTCCGGAGTGTAAATTAGTACAGCCGTTTTTCGAAAAGGGACTGGCATTACTTGACATAGTTGAAATACACACACATCATGACCCAGCAGTTTCATGCCGAGGTATGTACCCTGGCCAGAAGACATGCAAGAATATTCATAAAAATGTTCTTAATGGCCCCAAACTGGAAATGAGCTAAATGTCCATAAACTGCAGAATGGATAAAGCAACTGAGGGATGTGCCAAAGCAAGAAAATTAACTGACTTTGGCTAGAGGGAAAGGTCCTGCTTGGCTAGGGATGGGTTGGAGGTTGTAGTGCTAGCAATACTGGGTTTCTTTACGTGATTTAATGCTTGCCTGCTCAGTCGATCAGGCGTGTCCGACTCTCTGCGACCACATGGACTATAGCCCACCAGGCTCCTCTGTCCATGGGGTATTTACACGCAAGAATACTGGAGTAGGTTGACATTTCCTCCTCCAAGGGATCTTCCTCACCCAGGGATCGAACAGCCATCTCCTGTGTCTCTTGTATTGGTCGGCAGATTCTTTACCAATGAGCCACCAAGGGAACCCTTTGTTGCTGTTGTTCGGTTGCTAAGTCGTGTCCAACTCTTTGCAACCCCATGAACTGCAGCCCAATAGGTTTCCCTGTCCTTCACTATCTCCCAGAATTTGCTCAAACCCATGTCCATTGTGTTGATCACATCCAACCATCCCATCTTCAGTTGCCGCCCCCTTCCTTCTCCTCCTGCCCTCATTCTTTCCCAGCATCAGGGTCTTTTCTAATGAATCAGCTCTTTGCATCAAGTGGCCAAAGTATTGGAGCTTCAGCTTCAGTCTTTCCAATTAATATTTATGGTTGATTTCCTTTAGGATTGTCTGGTTTTATCTCCTTGCTGTCCAAGGGACTCTCAAGAGTTCAAAAGCATCAATTCTTTGGCACTCAGCCTTCTTTATGGTCCAACTCTCACATCTGTACATGACTGCTGGAAAAATCACAGCTTTGCCTATACAGACTTTACTAGCAAAGTGACGTCTCTGCTTTTTAATACACTGCCTAGGTTAATCATAGCTTTTCTTCCAAGGAGCGAGTGTCTTTGAATTTCATGGCTGCAGTCACTGCAGTGATTTAGGAGCCCAAGATCAAATCTGTCACTGTCTCTACTTTTTCCCCATCTATTTCCCATGAAGTGATGGGACCAGATGCCATGATCTTCATTTTCTGAATGTTGAATTTTAAGCCAGCTTTTTCACTCTCCTCTTTCATCCTCATCAAGAGGCTCTTAGTTCCTTTTCACTTTCTGGCATTAGAGTGGTATCATCTGCATATATGAGGTTGTTGATATTTCTCCAGGAAATCTTGATTCCAGCTTGAGGTTCATCCAGCCACACATTTTGGATGATGTACTCTGCATATAAGTTAAATAAGCAGGGTGATAGTGTATGGCCTTGATGTACTCCTTTCCCAGTTTTGAACCCGTGCATTGTTCTATGTCTGGTTCTGTTGCTTCTTGACCTGCATACAAATTTCTCAGGTGATAGATAAGCTGGTCTGATATTCCCATTTCTTTAAGAATTTTCCATTGTTTGTTGTGATCCACACAGTCAAAGGCTTTAGTGAAGTCAATGAAGCAGAAGTAGATGTTTTCCTGGAATTCCCTTGCTTTCTCTATGATCCAATGGATTTGGGCAATTTGATCTCTGGTACTGCTGCCTTTTCTAAATCCAACTTGTACATCTGGAAGTTCTTGGTTCATGTACTGCCCTTATTTGATTTAATACCGTCTATTAATCTGTACACATGTTTACATACTTCTTTATATGAATATCATATTTTACAATTTAAAAATGTTAATAAAAAAAGCAAGCAAGCCTTTAACTAATATAGAATGGACTGTTTGATATATACATGCAATTCTGGAAGCAGAAAAAGATATTTGAAAAGTACTTTTTAAATTAAAACTTTTCCTATACTTTACTGTAAAAGGTAAAAGGGTTTTCTTTGATGGTTATGGACAGAGAAGTATTGTATTTATTTGGGTACTGTCCTGGATACAAAAATTCTGTAAAATCTTCCCTATCCTTAAGGAGGACCCAACCTCATTGATTATGTGCAGCACAAAGGAAGCAAGCTAACAAGCATTACAACCTGCAATTATGCCTAAATGAACCACAGGATATTAGAGATACCAAAGGAACATTTCATGCAAAGATGGGCATAATAAAGGACAGAAATGCCATGGTCCTAACAGAAGCAGAAGATATTAAGAAAAGGTGGCAAGAATACACATAAGAACTATACAAAAAAGATCTTTATGGCTCCGATAACCACAATCGTGTGATCACTCACCTAGAGCCAGACATCTTGGAAGGTGAAGTCAACTGGGTCTTAGGAAGCGTCACTACGGACAAAGCTAGTGGAGGTGATGGAGTTCCAGTTGAGCTATTTCAAGTCCTAAAAGATGCTGCTGTGAAAGTGATGCACTCAATATGCCAGCAAATTAGGAAAACTCGGCAGTGGCCACAGGACTGGAAAAGGTCAGTTTTCATTCCAATCGCAAAGAAAAGCAATGCCAAAGAGTGTTCAAACTACTGCACAATTGCACTCTTCTCACATGCTAGCAAAGTAATGCTCAAAATTCTCCAAGCCAGGCTTCAACAGTACGTGAACTGAGAACTTCCAGATGTTCAAGCTAGATTTAGAAAAGGGAAAGGAACCAGAGATCAAATTCCCAACATCCATTGGATCATTGAAAAAGCAAGAAAGTTCCAGAAAAACATCTATTTCTACTTTATTGACTAGGCCAAAGCCTTTGACTGTGTGGATCACAACAAACTGTGGAAACTTCTTAAAGAGATAGGAATAGCAGACCAACTTACCTGCCTCCTGAGAAATCTGTATGCAGGCCAAGAAGCAACAGTTAGAACTGGACATGGAACAATGAACTGGTTCCAAATAGGGAAAGGAGTATGTCAGGACTGTATGTTGTCACCCTGCTTATTTAACTTATGTGGAGAGTACATCACATGAAATGCCGGGCTGGATGAAGCACAAGCTGGAATCAAGATTGCTGGGAGAAATATCAATAGCCTCAGATATACAGATAACACCACCCTTATGGCAGAAAGTGCAGAGGGACTGAAGAGCCTCTTGATGACAGTGAAAGAGGAGAGTGAAAAAGCTGGCTTAAAACTCAACATTCAAAAAACGTTAGATAATGGCATCTGGTCCCATCACTTCACGGCAAATAGATGGGGAAACAATGGAAACAGTGACAGACTTTATTTTCGTGGGCTCCAAAATCACTGCAGATGGTGACTGCAGCCATGAAATTAAAAGACGTTTGCTCCTTGGAAGAAAAGCTATGATTAACCTAGGCAGTGTATTAAAAAGCAGAGACATTACTTTGCCAACAAAGGTCTGTCTAGTCAAAGCTATGGTTTTTCCAGTAGTCATGTATGGAGAAGGCAGTGGCAACCCACTCCAGTACTCTTGCCTGGAAAATCTCATGGACGGAGGAGCCTGGTAGGCTGCAGTCCATGGGGTCGCTAAGAGTCGGACACGACTGAGAGACTTCACTTTCACTTTTCACTTTCATGCACTGGAGAAGGAAATGGCAACCCACTCCAGTGTTCTTGCTGGGAGAATCCCAGGGACGGGGGAGCCTCGTGGGCTGCCGTCTATGGGGTCGCACAAAGTCAGACACGACTGAAGTGACTTAGCAGCAGCAGCAGCAGCAGCAGCAGCATGTATGGATGTGAGAACTGGACTATAAAGAAAGGTGAGCGCCGAAGAATTGATGCTTTTGAACTGTGGTGTTGGAGAAGACTCTTGAGAGTCCCTTGGAGTGCAAGGAGATCAAACCAGTCCATCCTAAAGGAAATCAGTCCTGAATAGTCATTGGAAGGACTGATGCTCTAGCTCCAATCCTTTGGCCACCTGATGGGAAGAACTGACTCATTGGAAAAGACCCTGATGCTGGGAAAGACTGAAGGCAGGAGTACTGGAAGATAGAGGATTAGACGGTTGAATGGCATCACCGACTTGATGGACATGAGTTTGAGCAAGCTCTGGGAGTTGGTGATGGACAGGAAAGCCTGGCGTGCTGCAGTCCATGGAGTCACAAAGAGTCTAACACGACTGAACTGAACCATAGGAGAGGTCCTCTGGGGTCCAACTTTACCTATAGTTCTTGTGACAAATGTGAAAAGACTTCATAAGATGGCAGCAGGTATCTGTTTTTTTTGTTTTTTTTTTTTAATCATTCCACATGTTTGAGAATAGCTAACACCGCTTACCGCGCGCCAGGCACTGTTCATGCATTTCCTTAATTCTTCTCACATTGTTCTTAGAGGACAAGCGGTATTCCCATTCCATCCTATACATGAAGAAACTGAGGTGGAGCGGTCTGGTAACTTGCTCAATATCACACCGCTAGTTGGTTTAAACAGTCAATATTTAAAAATCAATATCTTGTCTACATCCAGCAGCGACCAATCAACATATTTTGGTAGGGTGGCTTCTCCCGGAAGCCAGAAGCGCTCCGCCCCGCCTCTTGTTTCTCTAAAGTCGAGTATCCAAGGGAGTCAGAGGAAGTCACACGGCGCTCACACTTACCACGGCCGGCGCCCCTCGCGGGCAGCTAGCTAAAGCCGAGGTGGAACTGGCGGAAGTGACGTTATCAACGCGCGCCCGGAGTCCTGTGGGATCGGGAAGGGTCGCCGTGGCGGGCGCCTGGGCCGCTGGGTGCTGAACTTCGTTTTCTCCGACCGGTAGTCGTCTCTGCAGTGACTCCAGGTAACCACCCTGTTAGCTTCTCTCTGAGAATTACTGCAGAGCGGTCACTGCAACGACTCCCTAGGGATGGTGGAGCGGAGGGGCGCGGAATGGATCCGGAGACCGCGGGGGCCGTTCCTCTGGCTCGCGCTGCCGCCCCTTCGGCCAGTCCCGGCCGGGGCTCCCGCCCGGCGCCCTCTGCGGTGTTTCGAGAGCAGCTTCCCTGTACGAGCGCTGGCGCCGGGAGCTGGTGGGGCCTGAGGCAGCACAGTCCCGCTCATCCGGAACTCTGCCATCCCTTAATTCTCTTTATTGAAAGGCCTGTGCCCACCTGTCTTGCTACCAACAGGGGTAGTTTTATAATAAAGTTGCGCTTGAGACTTTTTAACGTTTTGTCAGAGGCCGGAGACTTCAGGCACGTTGGGGCATAATACACAAATACAAAGGTGTCCTTGTCTAGGCCCTGGATAGTGTGGTTTTTGCATGTAATATTCTAGGTAGGCGTCTCTGAAAAGATTATTCTTGATTGAGGTACGCAGACACGAGGAGACTATGCAGAATTTATTGATTCTTTTCCCTTATCAGTGATTATCTCCCCAAAATATCAAATTTGATGCGTCAGTTACCAAAAGATGAGGAGATGCTGCAAACAACTCTTTTCTGAGGATAAGTTAGTGCAGTAATAACTGTGCGGCTTTAAGGACACGGGAGGAAAGATGGTCAGTACCATCACTTCGAATTAGAGATGAGCTCTAAACAGTGATAACATTAGGCCTCAACTACTTCCTCAGATTTTTTCTCTAGACTTAGTTTGCAGAACGGGGTCAGGAGCCACCAGTTTCTGGATCAATGTGTTCGTATAAATGAGTGGTTTCAATCCTGCCCTCATTGTCTCTTGCCTCAACCATAGCAGTGACTCTTAAACCGAACTTCCAGCCTCCAGTTTTGTCTCTTAGAGTTCATTCATACTCTTGCTACAGTAGATCTACTCATGGTGCACTTCAAAACCTTGTCACTGCTTGTATTGCTTATCTAATATACATTTGCTGTCTCATCCCCTGTAGGAACAGTCCATGCAGTCATGCTTGGTTTGTTGCTTGCATGCTCTTTCACTTTTTGTCTCTTTGTGCTTAACCTTTCTTCTGCCTGAAATGCTGAGTGTAAATTCCTACTCACCTTGCTAGAACCAAGTTAGATGGTCCTTGCTTTATAAACACACTCTTCTGAACACTTGACAGTTCACACTGCCTTCTTTTCTCCAGCATGTATGCATGCATTTGGGGCCTCCCGGGTGGCTCAGTAGTAAGGAATCCACCTGCAGTTGCAGGAGACACCAATTCGATCCCTGGGTTGGGAAGATCCTCTGGAGAAGGAAGTGGCCACCCAGTCCAGTATTCTTGCCTGGAAGATCCCACGGGCAGAGAAGCTTGGTGGACTATATAGTCCATGTGGTTGCAAAAGAGTCAGACATGACCTAGCTACTAAACAAAAGCATACATTCATTCATCATCAACATATTATATGTCAGACACTGTACTAAGTGTAGAGATTACAAGGACATATATTCATGGTTTCTTCACTCAAAGGGCTTAGCATAGTGTGTGTCTGCTGTTATAGCACTGAGGTTTTGCAGTGATTATTTGCATATCCTATACAAATTGAACTCTTTGATGCCAGGGACTATATATATATATATATCCTCTTAATTTTTATATTTGCAGCACTCTGTTGTTGTAATAGATTAACAGTGTCCAAAAGAGCATAATTTTCTTACATGTCTGTTTTCGGAAGCAGCTTTCTCTGTGTTTGGTCTGCTTTCCCCTGATGGGTATGTAGGATATATAGTCTTCGGAGTCCTTTGTCCTTTCAGAATCACTGCCAGGTTCTGAGTGCTTTTTTATACAAGTACGAGCTTGAGGTACATGCGCATCTTTGACATATAATTTGTAACTTTAAGATCTATATGTTCTGTGTGAGAAAACTTTAATAGATTGGTAACATTTAAACTGAAATCTAATAGTAATAGCTGACATTTATCCTGTGCTTACTGTGTTATAACTGGATGCTGTTCTTAAGGTATTAATCAGTCCTGTTTGAATCAGTTGGTTCTCACAGCAACCTTGAGCACAGGAGTCCATATGAACTAAACTGAATAAAAGGTCTTTAATTAGTCACTCAGTTCTTTAACCTAAAAGTAATTTCAAATGTGTAGCCAGTAAAGAGATGATTTAAGGAAAGCCAGGTACGGGCATCGGAGAAGGCAATGGCACCCCACTCCAGTACCCTTGCCTGGAAAATCCCATGGATGGAGGAGGATGGTAGGCTGCAGTCCATGGGGTTGCTAAGAGCTGGACATGACTGAGCGACTTCACTTTCACTTTTCACTTTCATGCATTGGAGAAGGAAATGGCAACCTACTCCAGTGTTCTTGCCTGGAGAATCCCAGGGACCGGGGAGCCTGGTGGGCTGCCGTCTCTGGGGTCGCACAGAGTCGGACATGACTGAAACGACTTAGCAGCAGCAGCAGCAGCGGCAGCAGCAGCAGGTACAGGCACATTGGTATTTATGTGCTCTGAAGAGGTAAAGTGTTACATATATAAAAATATAATGTCTTATTTTTATGTCTGTACAGCTTCAATCACAGTATGTTATTTATTTAAGGTAGTTTCTCAATAAATGATCATGCCAAAGTGTATTGGATACAATTCAAAATTTATTAAACTTAATGCCCAGGACATTATAGAGGATAGAAAACTGAATGACATATTTAAAAACTTTAGTACCGTGTATACAGTGCATAATAAATATTTCTACTCAGATATGACAGTTTGCTTAGGAATTCATTTTCCTTGGATATTTTTTCCCAAAAGTTTTGAATGCTGTAAACATTCAAAACTTAACATTTAACATTATAAGACTATAAATTGAACACATAAAAAAACAATTTTTGTCCTGTTGACTCTTTTGCACGCAGTCATGAAAAACTTGGAAGGAGTAAGAGTTCAGCTTTGTAAGGTGAAAAGGAAATGGATTCCAGAGTAGCTTGATTGGGTTTTTACATTTGTTTTTTGTATAACCGTGAAACTGATTTATAAGGCTGCATAGCTTACCTGTGTTCTTACATTAAACTTTAAATCTTTTCAAAGCAGCACCGCTGTTTCTTGGTGTGCACAAAGATAACCCACAGAGCCGAGCAAGTCGCCAAGAATAGTGTGCTGGGGATGCTCTAGGAAAAGACTGAATGCTGAGGCAATTTCCAGTCCAGAGGTTTTTGATTTGCCAAGAAGGTGAACGTCATGGATCAGAACAACAGCCTCCCACCCTATGCCCAGGGCCTGGCCTCCCCTCAGGTAATGCAGCTGGAGGGAGGGTGCATATAGGACAGGACCTGCATTGTTAGAGACACTGTAAAAGGGAAGGAAGGGAATTAAGCCTCTGTTGTTGAAAATGGACTTATGGTTTTTTAAGTCTTCTGTATTTCATTGATAATTTCCTTCAGATTTTTAATAGGCGTGATAATGTTTAATTTGGGAAGTTTGGAAGCTAAAATATATATTTGTCTATAAGACTTAATCTTTTGATAAACACTTATGAAAGTGGTCTGAGTGATTATAGAGTGTTTGATTTCATAAGTAACCTAATTATTTTCTAGCTTTATCTTTTCCTTTTTATGTTTAAAGTTCCAAATAACATACCTGCTTTTAAAATTTTTAAATACTTCTGTTTAAAAATACCCATTTTAAGTGTGTGTTTTGACAAGTGTATGCACCTTTGGAAGTTCTGAAACATTTCAGTTAGCCTAAAAATCCCTCTCTGCCCCTTAACAGTTACTCCCCTAGGCCCAGGCAAAGGCTGATCCACTTTCCAGACATAGAGATAGTTTTGTCTGTGCTAGAATATCGTGCAGGTGGCATCATACCAGTCAGTATGTGCTTTTTGTGTGTCTGTCATCTTAACCCAGCGTAATGTTTGCATGTATCAGCAAATTCCTTTTTATTGCCAAGTGGCCCTCTTGTGTGGATGTACCACAGTTTGCTTTCCAGTTGCTGACATTAGGGCCGTTTCTAGGTTGAAACAATTATGAATAAAGGTGCCATTACTCTTGCCTGGAAACTTCCATGGATGGAGGAGCCTGGTGGGCTGCAGTCCGTGGGATCACTAAGAGTCGAACACGACTGAGCGACTTCACTTTCACTTTTCACTTTCATGCACTGGAGAAGGAAATGGCAACCCACTCCAGTGTTCTTGCCTGGAGAATCCCAGGGACAGGGGAGCCTGGTGGGCTGCTGTCTTTGGGGTCGCACAAAGTCAGACACGACTGAAACGACTTAGCAGCAGCAGCAGCTGTATGTGTATATTCTTCATGTCTGCTATGTTTTTATTTCTCTTGGGTAGATACTTAGGAATGGGATTGCTGGGTCATTGTGTAAGTGTGTGTTTAACTTTATAAGAAAGTGCCCTGCATGTTCTCAAGTCCTACCAGCAGCATGTGAGAGTTCTCGTTGCTCCACACCCTCACCAGCACGTTTTCACTTGAGTCTAAATGTAAAAGCGTTTTCCTGTTGACTTACGATCTTGAGCATTTTGTCAACTGCTAATTAACTGTTTATGTATCTTCATTTGTAAAATGTCCTTCACATCTTTTGCCCATTTTTTTATTGGTCTGTTTGTTCATCATTTATTGCATTTTGATTGGTCTTTATTCTGCATACAAGTTCTTTCTCAGATGTATGTATGGTAGATGTTTTCTCCTAATCTGTGGCTTAATTTTTAATTTTCTTAATGATATCTTTCAAAGAATGGAAATTCTCAATTTTTTCAAAGTCTTAAACCATTGTTATCCTCTAGAGCCTGAAGGGTTAAGCATCTTCCTAAATTCTCCCGTGTTGTTTATTGAATTTCACACCTAGGTCTACTTCCACATCCTAAGCTCTTACCTACTATGCTGCTGTGCTGCAGTGAAGAAAAAAGTGATGTGTGTGAGATGACGGCTTAATAGCCCCATTTGTTCTCGGATGGTGCCTGTCTTTGCACATCTCACCTGCAGTTCTACCAGCCAAGTTCTGCAGACACTTGACACCAGCCAATCTAACCGATTGTTCTCTAACTGTCCACAGGGTGCCATGACTCCTGGAATCCCTATCTTTAGTCCAATGATGCCTTACGGCACAGGACTGACTCCACAGCCTATTCAGAACACCAACAGTCTGTCTATTCTGGAGGAGCAGCAACGGCAGCAGCAGCAGCAGCAACAGCAGCAGCAGCAGCAGCAGCAGCAGCAGCAGCAGCAGGCGGCAGTGGCAGCCGTCCAGCAGTCGACGTCCCAGCAGGCAACCCAGGGGCCCTCGGGCCAGACACCACAGCTCTTCCACTCACAGACTCTTACGACTGCACCCTTGCCGGGCACCACTCCCTTGTATCCCTCCCCCATGACCCCCATGACCCCCATCACCCCTGCCACGCCAGCCTCAGAGAGCTCCGGGATCGTGCCGCAGCTGCAGTGAGTTCTCCTTGTGTGTCCTGTCCCTGCCCTGGAGGGACCCCCCTGCAACTGCGCTGCTGTTCTTTGTTCTCAGATGGATTGATTTATTTGTGTGGTATTAATGGTGATCATGCATCAAAACTTGCTTTATCTTACTTGAGAAAGGGAAGGAAAGCTGTCTTAGTGAGTCAGTGACCCCAGTAAAGGTCTCTCATAACATCTTCAGAAATTTGGTAGCTGTGCTTATATGCTTGGGCCAGTGAAGTCCAGTTTGGATTGCATTATTGTTGTCGACGTTTCGCTGTAGCTGATTAACCAGATCAAGCCTTATATAGTCTCCCTTCCTTGTGGTATTATAAGTCTTAGGAAAGATTAATTGCAAAGTCACAGAATCATTATTGTTCATAGTGGTCCTTGTTTTTCTTCATTGTTTATTATTATAAGGGCTGCATATAAATCTTTGAAGAGTTGTGTCCTTCCCACAAGCTGAGGATGGCTGTTCTTGCCCTAAATGGATTTTTCTACCTATGTGAAGTGGGTCCTGTATATAATAGAAAAGGGGTAGGGGGACAGGTAGGGAAAATTTCTCCTCCCTGAAACACAGATATCCTCATATCTGTCAGTAAGAATTATATAGCTTTTGCCATTAGGAAGCTTATAACCACATGAAGGGTTATTTGTAATAAATACATCACCCAGTTTTCATGCAAGTCATTCCTAATCATTTTTAGAACTAAGTAATGTTTAATCATGGATCATGACTGTTACACAGAGACCTAAATCTTGCCCTGGGTGTTTGTTTGATCTGAAACAATTAAAGAAAACAAAATAGTTTTAATGATTTTAGAAAGATAAGCACTTATTAGTTCATTTTTGTAAATACCATATGCTGTTGTCTTGCACAGTTACCTGGCCCCTATGCCCATTTAAGTTTGCACCTTTGGTTTAAATTGTAATTTATACCCAGTTCAGATGGGTGTTTATTTCTTGCCAGCACCTTAATATTTCTGGTATTCCACAAAGCATCCCAAAAAATTCACAGAACTGTGGAAATTAAATAACATACTTTTAAACAGCCAATGGATCAGAGATCACAGGGGCAGTTAGAAAATAGTTAAGACAAATGAAAATGAAAATACTGTATAGGGCTTCCCAAGTGGTGCTAGTAGTACAAAGAATTGCCTGCCAATGCAAGAGGCACAAGAGATGTGGTTGGATCCCTGGGTCGGGAAGATCCTCTGGAGTAAGTAATGTAACCCACTTCAGTATTCTTGGTTGGAAAATTCCATGGGCAGAGAAGCCTGATAGACTTAACGGAAGCCTGATGGAGCACAAAACATATTTGGGATGCAGCAAATGTGGTACTAAGGGTGAAATTTATAGCTGTAAATGATCACATTAAAAAATAAGGAATCTTTCAAAGCAATAACATTACAACTAGAAAAAGAGCAAACTAAACCAAAGCTGTAAAAGGGAGTTTTTGTCTTCTGCCTGCCATGCTGTGGGGCGCAGGCGCCTCAGCACAGTTATGGAGGTGCTGCTCCAGAATACCAGTTGCCCCCTGACATCAGGGGGAGCAGAGGGCAGGGTGGGGGGGGCCCTCAAAGAGAGGAGAAGAGAAAGAAAGTTAAAAGTGTTCATTGGACCTACATAATAAATATTGATGTTTGGTTTTCTTGATCTACTGAGAGTTAATTGGAGGAAAAAGGTTTCCTTCCTTTGTCAGAGATGATTGAATTTTTGTTTGTCCAAGATACTTAATTTGAAAGAAGTGAGAAAGTCATACCTCAGTTAGGAGCCATGCATATACAGAGCAGTGTCTTCATCTGAAGATGCAATACTAATAGTTATTACTTCATAGTGTATTGTAAGTACTAAGTGAGGTTATCTATGTATGTTGGCGTGGTGTTTGGTACTTGTTTAAACACTTAATGTCAGCAATTTAAAAATTTGTTTAATTAAAAAAAATTAGGAAAGATTATGTTTTTTAGATAATTAACAGTAAATAATCGTGTTTTCTTTTCAAATTTCTTACAGAAATATTGTATCCACAGTGAATCTTGGTTGTAAACTTGACCTAAAGACCATTGCACTTCGTGCCCGAAATGCTGAATATAATCCCAAGGTCAGAACAACTGTATCAAATAATAGTGATAACAGAATTTTCTTCCAAAGGTCTTTAGATTAAAAAGAATAAGTTGTGTTTAAGTTTGTCGACACCAACAAAAGAAGAATTTAAGGCAAAATATGTAGCGTTTTTGTTAAATAACTGCCAAGTAAGAGATTGCAAGAATATAGCAGTCCACAGGATAAAGTTTAATATACTTATTGTAAGGGGATCATGTAAAGTTACTGAACAAAATATGTAGTGTGATCCCATTTATGTTTTGAAAACTATAGAATAGAATGCCAGGCTACTTGGAATTTACTTCAAAATAATACAATTGGAGAATTGGGAAAGGGGCATATGAATGAGACAAGATTAGCCAAAAACTAGTAATTGTTAAAGTTGGATAATAAGTACAAGGAAGTTTAATATATTTTTCTACCTTTGTATAACTGCCAAGTTTTTTTTTTTATATAATAAAAAGATTAAGAAGAAAATACCTACAAATTTTCAGATTTTAAGATAACAACCTAATGCACAGGGCAAATCCGTATGAGTGTAGCATTATAAGAATTAACGTTTTGTCTATCATAATTTTTTTAAGTTGAATACATAATTTTACATATTTTTTTTCCTAATGAAATGATAGTAGTTATCCAACCAGTAAAACTGGTTAAAGGAATTTAGGAAATGTAAAAAACTATAGAAGGAATTTAGAAAATGCAAAATAATTAGACATTTCCTGGGACTTGTATAAACTAGAATATAATGCTAGTGTTTTTACATGGTGGTAAAGTTAGAAGGAAGACAGACTGTAGTTTTTAAATTAAAATTGTTAAAGCTATCTAACTTGTCAGAGTCATCCTCATTAGAAATATGTGAAGTTTTTGCGTGTAATCAGGTAGCAGATACTACATTTTTAGAGAGGCCATTGCATTTATATAAATGCCAATATATCAGTGCAGTTTCAAAAAGTCTACAGGATCAGGGAGGTCACTTCACTGTGTGTTGATATGCTTGTAATGTGATATAGTCCTTCTGGAGGTGGAACGGTTTGTAAGTTGATTTGCCTAAAAGATCATTAATAGAACAGAAAATGTACAGTTAAAGGTTTGCAGATGTCACTTATCTTCAGCTGTTGGGATGTGCGTGGCAGAACACACATGTCTCGGTCCAGCTGCCTCTGTCGTCACAGTTTACATGTTTGTTTCCTGTGCAAAAGCTTGTGTGCCACGTGGTGATGGAAGGGAGTCCTGTAAGGAAACGCACGACAGGGGTCGTGACTGTCTCAGTACCAGGTCCTTCTCGTTATTTGGGATGTTCTTGTTGTTGTGTCGTTCTCCTGATGGAAGTCAGCAGTCTGACCTCATTAACTGTTGTCTCTGGCTGTTGTAGCGTTTTGCTGCTGTAATCATGAGAATAAGAGAGCCCCGCACCACTGCACTGATATTCAGTTCTGGGAAGATGGTGTGCACAGGAGCCAAGAGGTGGGTTTAAAGGAGTTCATTGTCCTGGTCTGCATGTTACAGAGAGATGGCTGTGTCATGGTATCCAGATGTTAGGCTACTACTTAAATACAATCACAGTGTTATTGTTGCTTTCGTATTAAAGTAGTTGATTGTCATCACCTTAGACAGTGGTGGCTTCGTTTTCTTAAAAATAGGCGTTAGTTTAGGATGTGTGTTCCAACCTGATTTCTGTATAACTCAGCATGTGTGCGTGCCAGACTTCTGTCATTCGTGACCCTGCACTTGAGAGCCTTTTGTCAACAATGATGTTACTGCTTTTGTTACATAAGCCCTGCACTGCTAAGTCATATTTTATCCAACAAGTAAGTTCTAGGAATGGATAAAGAAAGACATGACATAAAAGAGGAATTAGTGTATGCATTCTTTGAGTATAAATCTCATCAGTATATTCCTATCAAAATGACGCTTGTTGGTTTTTATCTCAGTAGCAATTTGTGGGCTTAAATACAGCAATATTAATGATAATGGTGATGCTGATAGCCCCATGAAATCTGGGGCTATCAATACTTTGGTGAATTGAAAGGTATTCATTTGGTAGGCCTACAGTTTTCTGTCAAGGATGTGGGGAAGTTTCTCATCTAAATAATTGTGTTAGCTGACTTTGAGTATGAATAGCTCACTTTTTCTTTCCTAGTGAAGAACAGTCTAGACTAGCAGCAAGAAAATACGCCAGAGTTGTACAGAAACTGGGTTTTCCAGCTAAGTTCTTGGACTTCAAGATTCAGAACATGGTGGGGAGCTGTGATGTGAAGTTCCCTATAAGGTTAGAAGGCCTTGTGCTTACCCACCAACAGTTCAGTAGGTAAGTCTAAAGTACATGGTGGTTGCTTTTGTCAACAATTTTAATTTATAATCTATTTAAACATTGTTCATGATAAGCAGAATAATTAGTTCAGTTCAGTTCAGTCGCTCAGTCGTGTCCGACTCTTTGCGACCCCATGAATCGCAGCACGCCAGGCCTCCCTGTCCATCACCAACTCCCGGAGTTCACTCAGACTCACGTCCATCGAGTCGGTGATGCCATCCAGCCATCTCATCCTCTGTCGTCCCCTTTTCCTCCTGCCCCCAATCCCTCCCAGTATCAGAGTCTTTCCCAATGAATAATTAGTATGTAAGAACAAATGATATACTGATAGGTATATTTATTGTTGAAGTGTCTTCCTGATTTCTTTGGTAATACCTACTGTTCTCACCAGCCTCCTACCTCTCTATCTTCTAACTCAGTGACACCCAGAACTCCCCTTTACTGGCATGAAATTGATTCCCTTCTGTATGTTTCATCATCTTATTGCTCAATAAATACATTTTAAATGAATAAATAAAACCCACAACCTCTTGTATCAATTTTTCCCCCAGTTGTTTGAGTCTTTTGTTCTCCTTCCTGAAGAAGACTTCAAAGGCAGGTGGTCCCTGATCACCTCTCACAGCTTTTCTGCTCACAGCAGCCCCACGGCTTATCATGCCCCTCTTGCACCAGGACCCTTGCACATCCCACTTTTATCCCTGGCACACTCTTTTGTCACTTTTTACCTAAGAAACTCCCACTGGCATTTCATGTATCCATCCCAGCATCTCCCTTCCCCAGAGAAGCCTGCCTTGAATTTTCCAGTAACTTAAACGCTGTCATACATCCTATTTTCAATCTGACAAAGTGAGATTACTAGAACAAAACTACGCCAGTAGTGCATTTAGTCAGATAACTGGCACCCCACTCCAGTACTCTTGCCTGGAAAATCCTGTGGACGGAGGAGCCTGGTGGGCTGCAGTCCATGGGGTTGCACAGAGTCAGACACCACTGAGCAACTTAGCAGCAGCAGCAGCATACCAATAGTGCATTTAGTCAGATAACACGGGGCAAGGTTCAGTCTCCAACCAGTCTCTCTGCTGTCACTTTGGTTAAATTGCCTGAGCAAACGTAGCAGCTAGAAGATATTTCACTTTAATGAGATGAGATGTGAATGATTAGAGAATAAACTGTGTGACTGGCAGATCTTATAGATGGATGATTACTGGGCTCTTTTAAGTTGATATAAACTTGTCCAGAATGAAACTTGATAAAGATCAGAGACTACAGAATGTATTTATAAAACTCTTGTTCTTATGTCAGGAAATCCAGATTCATTAGAAACAGAGTTAGTTGGTCTTCAAGTGCTGGTGACAGGTCAGCCTCACTGGCCGCAGAACTGGGCTTCACCCTCATTAGTCTGTGGCTGCCCCAGTGCTGTCCCTTGTTCAGGTCCTCATTTTTTCTAAAGGCATGAGCAGCTGTTAATTTAAACTGTTTTTGCTATTTTCCTTCTAGTTATGAGCCAGAGTTATTTCCTGGTTTAATCTACAGAATGATCAAACCGAGAATTGTTCTCCTTATTTTTGTTTCTGGAAAAGTTGTATTAACAGGTAAGTTGTAACAGAAAGTAGTGGTTGAAGTTTTGAAAGGGTCGAGAATGGCATTTTCTCAGTACTTAGAAGAAATATCACAGTGTTGGGACAGTTAACTAGTGACTTGCAGAGAAGCTTTGCCCCTTTTCTCTCTTCCCCAACACTGATGGGAAACATCCACCAGAGGCGGTAAGCTGAGGAAACTCAGATCACAGACTTGCTGATTGAAGCATCACCTTGGTGGGGAGGGGTGGAGGTGAGCATTACATTGCATAATAGATGGTGTTTTAAGTTGGGTACCATTGTCTAAAACCTTGGTTTTCCTCGGCATTATCATTCTGCCTCAACAAAGGAAGATTCAAAAGAGCTTGGTTAAAAGCGGCAGTTGAGAGTAAGACTCCATCTCTCTCAGCTGCTGCCCTGCTGGGCTCTGCCCTGGTGCCGAGACCAGCGCTGTCACATGGGCAGACTGTAGGCGTGGAAGGTGGGGTCATCTGTGTTGTTGCTTTGGTAATTTTTTTTTTAAAAGCCAAATTAAGAAAATACCACTTTAAAAACAAAAATATGATTTTGACAAGGGATTCCATTGTTAATGTTTTAATGCCTGCATCTGTCTTACTGGATATGGAGAGTATTGTGCTTTCGTGGTTAAGAAATGCCATTTCAGACTCTTTTCTACTCCACTTGTCTTCGTAGGTGCTAAAGTCAGAGCAGAAATTTATGAAGCCTTTGAGAACATCTACCCTATTCTGAAGGGTTTCAGGAAGACAACGTAATGGCTGCTGTGTTCTCCTGCCTCCCCCACCCCCCTTTTTTTTTTTTAAACCAATCAGTTTTGGTACACTCAGTGGTGTTGTGGACGGCCCCATGGGGTAGAGGATGGGCGTCTGGTTGTAGGGTGCGGCACCAGGTGAAGCTCTCTTCCACGCGCACCCCCGTGGGGTGCCGGAAGGGGTGTTGTTTCTGCACAGAGAACACCAGAGCGTCACTGTAAGTGGCTCAAACTGTGCTGCTATACGGGCAGTGCTGCCTGTTATTTATATTTAGATTTTAAACACTTACTGCTGTTGACAAGTTGGTTTAAGGGACAAAACTAAGTGTTAAAGCCACCTCAACAATTGATTGGACTTTATTTTGTTTAATTTCTTCCCCATAAACCACAGTTTTTATATTTCTACCAGAAAAGTAAAACTGTTTTTTAAAAAGTGTTGTTTTCTAATTTGTAACTCCTGAGGGTTATTTTTGTGCCAGACACATTCCGCCTTTTCAGTATTGCAGGACAGAATAGAAATGTATTAATGAAAACAAATGGCTGTACATATTTTTCTTCCTTCAGAGTACTCTGTACAATAAATGCTGTTTATAAAAGTGTTAGATTGATGTTGTAAATGAAACTTTGTAAGATTCATGTGATCATACTGTTAAAAAATTGTATTTTAGATATAATGCCTGAAACCATTTTAGTGTGTTTGCTTGCTTGCTTCAATCAGCATTTCATTGTTGCCATGAAAATGGCAGAACTGTGAAAATGTACAGTTGCTCACAAAACATGTTTATTACATCCCATATATTGAGCACCTTCTATTTCCCACAGCCCTTAATTCTCACAAAACCTGTAATCAGGTTTTGTTGCTCTTACACGAGGCAGGCAAGCTAGGTCCCACCCCAGGTTACAGAGCAGGTAAGTGGCAAACATGGCTTCTAAGCCAAAGGCCTTCATGGTTAGAACTGGGGTAGTCCAACAGACTAACAGATGGGTGTCTTGTGCTCGTGAATATCAGGTTAACATGTATAAGTTTTGGGGTTTCATCATATGTGATGTGTGTGATTTTCTTTTTAATTGTAAAAATTGTTTTTCAGACAGCTCAGAGGTATATAATCAGAAAGGTAAGTTTCTTTCTTCCTCTTCTGTTTTCCCTGGTGTTTCCTCAGCTCTCTTCTGTTCAGATTCTATCCCTTGGGGGTGCTTTTCTCCATATTTGGAGAATACAGTAAAGCATATGTTGATTTTATGGCTCCATTTTGTAGTCAGTGTATCATACACATATTTGCATGACAGACATACTTCCATGACATGGAACTCAGTGGTGTCATATCATCCCTTGAATACCTTAATACATTTAACCATCTCCTGAATTACGTTATCATTTACGTTATCTGCGGTGTTTCACTATTATAAACAGTGCAGCAGGGAACGTCCTTTTGTGTTCTTGTGAGGAGTACAGGTGTTTCTGTAACAACACTCCTAGGAGTCACTGTATTAAAGAAGTTATACATCCTAGGTTTTAGTAGATCCATACCAGATTATAGTCCAGAAGAAGTCATTAGTGATGTCAGTAATGCAGGAATTCATCCAAAAGACATCATTCCGGTAGTATCTCCTTCTATCCAAGAAAGAATTGTCTCCTCACGTGTAGGTCTTCTCTTAGGTTCTTCAGTAAAGTTTCATAATTTTTTTTATTTAGGGCTTTTACATTTCATAGAAGTTAACTCCTAAGTATTTTATAGTTTCTTATTAATGGTATTTTTCAGAATACTTTAAAATTATTGTTGATATATTTATCTATTTCCAATCACTTGACTGAACGTACATTACAACTTACAGTTGTAAAATGCAGCACACACAGGAAACCCAACACACGTTTCACATATTATTCAGAGGCAGACACCCCAGCAGCCACCAGCCAGAACCTTGCGAGCCATCCCAGAAGCTCCTTATGGTCCAGTCCAGACACACACCCCATAACTATTATCCTTTTACAGTAATTACCAAACACCAATATTGCTTAGTCTTCCATTTTAATAAATTGGTATGTTTTTATGTCTGTTTTATTCCGGAAGTTCCCCATCTCACTTAAGGAAATTTACAGGCTTGTTTGGCTAGTGGTTTCTTGGTCTATTTTGCTGTTGGCAAACTCCATACGGTGCAGTCAGCACACCCTCTTCTGTTTCCTGTGGCTGCATCTGAAGGCTTGATCCATTTATAGAGACTGTAAATAGTGGTTTTAGGAGTTGAATGTCTGATTGTCTCCTTCTCATTGATCCATTAATTCCTTAGGTTGTATGAGATGAAATTTTAATCACTTTTTCATTATTTGTTGGAAAACTTTTTTTATAGTGATATACTTCACATAGCAGGATAAATGCTTACTTTCCCTTTAAAATTTCTCAAGACAAAAATGCCTCATTAAGTTCATATTAATACATCCAATCCAGACTGCAGGGCTTTTAGTCAGCTCTGTATTTTTTAATTTATTATAATTGGAGGATAACTTTACAATGTTATAATGGTTTTTGCCAAACATCAACATGGATCAGCCACAGGTATACGTGTGTCCCCATCAGCTCTGAATTAATGTATTTTATGCTTAGAACCCTTAATTTTTAAAGACACATGGGATGATGAGTTAGAATAACGAGTACTGCCACCGATATGATTATCAAAAGCACTGGAACGTTTCTTCTTCATTATAATCTGAATTGTTGAAGGACGAGACCGGCACTCAGTACCTGAAATGAGGTGGATGCACTGCTCTCTACAGCGGGGTTAGCTGCCTGGTCAGGCGGTGTCCAGGCCAAGCCCAGGGTTGGGGGGATGGTGGAGTACATGGTTTGGCAGTTTGATATCCTCTGCAGGAGCAGTTGCTGGGTCTTGCATCAATCATTTCATGGTCATCATTAAGGTTTTTAAATGTGTCTTCACATTTCTAGAAACAACTGAGTTACCTTTTTTATCTAAGTTTTAAAATTGTTTAGTTATTTCAACTAGTTGCTTTTTTTGGACATGGCTGCCAAGTCAGTGCTGTGATTTGGATGTCTGTGTCCAAGTGGAAATGCCCTGTGAACTCCCTGTCATCTCCAGACCATGGCAGGAATATACACGTAAAGTAGCTTGGCCGATTACCACACGCCTGCATGTCTATACAAACATCCGGGATGTCTCCAAGTAGAACATAGTGAATTCACTTAAAAAGTCCTTAGCAGTCAGGGTGCTGTCCTATTTTGGCAAACTTACATCTGAGTTACAGTTTGGACTATGAAGGTCCCAGGAGATCAGTTCTCCACTGAGCTTCCTGCCAAGTGTGTGACTCTTGCCATATTGTCTCTCAGTAGCCACAGGCTATGTCTCCTTAATGATGGGTGATTCTCGCTGACTTAGCACTCCTAGCTTCAGGACTGTAATGAATGCCATTCTCTCCCTCTGAAAGTTGTATTTAAGTCTCTCCATGGGATTCCATACTGCAGTTTCACATTTAGTGCTACGTGTAACTATTTTATATACACATCTTTGTATGAATTACATATACACCTGGTGGCTCAAGATGGTATGGAATCCGCCAGCAATGCAGGAGACCTGGGTCTGATCCTAGGGTTGGGAAGATCCCCTGGAGAAGGGGATGGCTACCCACTCGAATATTCTTACCTGGAGAATTTCATGGACAGAGGAGCCTGGCGGGCTACAGTACATGGGGTTGCAGGGTCGGACACGACTGAGCGACGACTACTACAGTAGTAACACTACTATACACACACCACCGAGTAAAAGGCTAGGACTTCCTGATATAAAAGTATAATGAAGTAATCAAGTCGGTGGCATTAGCAAGTGATGTTACGCCGTTCTAGGTTGTGTTTATGGCAGCAGTGCATTTCAGGGTTAGCAGGGCTGTTAACCAGAACTAGCTGTCGGTCTTGAAGCAGTGATGAACAGCAATGTCTCCAGGTTTGCCTTAGTGCTGGGCAGGCTTCACTGCTGCTGAGAGAACTGGGAATTATCACAATGTAAGTGTGTATTGCTTGGGGTGGGAAGGAGCCTTAGCACTGATTTAGGAACCACTTGTGTAAACAGAGTATCCCTCATTTGAAAGCCTCTTCAGGGCCTCCCTTAGGCCCAACAGTCCCTGGGGCCCAACCCAGAGAAATTCCAGTGGCTGATTCCAAATCATTCCTCGGGTCTACCTGCTACCTGGGCAGTGCTGAGACAGGCAGATGGAAAGAGACCATCGCTCTTGCCTTTCAGTCTGTGGTCTGTAAGCAGTGCCACTGGCTGACTAAGGTCAGTTTTGAGGTAGAGCTTTTCCAAGTCAGCTCTTCTGATCACAAATCTCATTTTTCTGATCCTGCTAATTGTTGCTTTCAGAATTAGTGGGTATCGCATTCATTGTACTAATTAGTCAATGATTAGTGATTAGTGAATGATTTTCCAGGCAAGAGTACTGGAGTGGATTGCCATTTCCTTCTCCAGGGGATCTTCCAACCCAGGGATAGAACCCAGGTCTCCCACATTGTAGGCAGACACTTTACCGTCTGAGCCACCAGGGAAGTCCAATTAGTGAGTGGGGTTCAGAATTTTCTCACATTCTGGGCTTCCATGTAAACTGGAGCCTGTGACAATCACCTGATTATTATACATGTCTCTTGGGATTTTACCCAACTATTTTTCTCTTGAATTTTGCAAATTTTAGGGGGAAAATGCTCTGAGTGATAGTTTGACTTAATTAGGCACATAATCCATTTTTATTATAAAAAGAAATATAAGTAAAAAGATCTTAGTTCTTTTTAAATATAACTTAAAAGTAAAAAATTCATTTTAAACATAAGTAAAAAGTTCTTGGTTCCACTGTTGAGTTCACATCTACTATCTCTGATTTTTTGATACACATACACATGTATATTTTTACAAAACCTTCAAAGTATGAATACCATCTATAATGGTATTATAGATGAGATGATATTATAGATGGGGTGGTATTATAGATGGGGTGGTACTATAGATGAGGTGGTTTATAGATGAGATGGTATACAGATGGTATTGTCTATTTTACTTGATCTGCATATAGGTCTGTATCATTAAGATGGTAGCCTCCTGCTAGATAGATATACCAGAATTTATTGAATTCCCTGCCACTGGACATTTTTGTCTAACATTCAGACAATGTAAACAACACCTAAAACATCATCTTTGTGTATCTCTGGTACAACTGTTTCCTTAGGATAAAGTTCTAGAAATGGAACTGCAAGGTAGAAGAGATTATGAATATTTTAAGACTTTACACCATTGTCTTTAGGCTGCATCTGTTATATCTTGCTTCCAAACAAATTCCTCTGTGTAGCCAATGCCCAGTTTACAGCTTTCAGCACAGGTGAAGATGGCCAGGACTCCCCAGTCGACACTCCTGCCCAGTCTGTCAGCCTTCAGGTAGTTGAGCAGCTGAGGCATGACCTGAGAAAAGGATGGCACAATCAGAGCTCTCCTTGGAGGTGAGGAGCACACACAGTTTTCAACAGACCAGATCTTCCCTGCCAGGGCTACTGTAGGGATCCCGATCTCTCAGTCTCCACATTTTACAGCAAGGTTGCAGACATTACACTGGTAACTTACTAACAATCTAAAAATACTTTACAGCTCTGTGTTTCTTTAAAGCCCCTCTTTATATTTGGTGTCCTTTTATCTGAGAAAGAAGTTCCCAAGTATAAGATTGGCTGATCTGTTTAACCTGGCTGTTAATTATTTTTTATTAATAATAATGCCACAAAAATAGGGCAGAGGCTTCTATTTGGGCAACTTTATTTTGTGTTATTTACAACCTGAATAGCAGATGCCGTTACTATGACTCTGAAGAAACACTACCGTGGAATACTAAAAGACAACCTACTGACGTATTTGTTTAGACCAGAATGGGGTCTGAGGAGTCCGTGGTCTGGGAGTGAGTGGAGGCAGCACTGCCACCACTGCTATCAGACTGCTGTACGTGGGTGTCAGGCACCAAGAACCAGTCCGTTTTGGGTCAGTCCTCAAATTACCCTTTCAACCGTTACAAAACAACTATGACTTTATAATGTTAGTGAATCGACAGTTCAAGAGTAGTTTCCACCCAACCCAAATGGATCCTGACACGAATAATCTCTTTTCGGCAAGACAAATCTTATCTTAATCATTACATTCATTTGTTCTAACAAATCCACAAACCAAGACTAAACAGAGCAAGGGTTCTAAAATACTCCTCTCACGAAGACTGAAGCTATATTATTTTAAATTATAAAGGTAACAACAGAGGCACTAAAAATAACGCTATAACCACACTGGGAAGCAGGGGGTGGTCCAGGTGGCATAAGTGACGTTTAAACCCTCACTACTGCGGAAGCCAGTCAATAGCGTCTATAAACTAGTAAACTGATAAATCTCAGAAAAAGCAAGCAAATTGGAGGCAGAAGTAACTTCCAGATTAACCAGTAGAGGATAATTCCCTCCTTGGAACATACTGTAAGGTGGGGCAGAAACTACTAATTGTCCTTAAAGGCCACCTTCCACACACAGCGCCCACAGGAACTCCTGCAAATAGATTACTTTGGCAAAGTTTTTTTAATATTTAATAGGGTAAATATATACTAAAATATTCCTTTTCAAGATCCTACCTGGAATTCAAATAATCTCTTAGCACCACAGGGGCAATCTGGAATATCCTTTTCTTTAGGGGTATTTTCACCGGAGATCCAGAGCGGGGCAATCCCTCTGCCGTATCTGAGAATCTAAAATCAGTTAGGATCAGTTTAAATCACCAACATCTCATGTTACCTGAGGATCATCTCAAGAAACTTTGTACATACTCTGACAATTGATGAAACGCTCATCTGAAAACCGGTTTCCTGCCTGCCTCTCCCCAACTCCCTGGCACATACACATGGCACCCTTAATGCCTGCCTCAGTATCGTCAAAGTGACACTTTCCGCTCATCTGATGCAGGTCATCACAAGTATTTTTCTTAGATGACAATACGGTTAAATTCTGAATTCTATGGCTGTTTTGTGAAGAGACTAATAATAATTCTATTTCCCTATTACCAGGTTTTGAATATAAAATGCAGCCCAGTGTCTCTGCGGACCTTCACACAGATAAGGAGCCTTAGTTGCTAATTTTGAAACAAACAAATACCAAGTGAGACACACTGTTTTAAATACAACAGAAGTAAATTTCACTATAATAAAATGTTACGTAACAACCGAGTGATTTTCCTAGATGTTTTACACATTGCTAAAAACCACCTTCTCAGTATTTAGGACCTAGACCTATTCTTCCTATAAGCCCCTAAGTATTTATTTGCTCTAGTGACTGACTTATGGGAATTTTGCAAAGTCTTTACTGGTTTATATTTATGGTGAAGGAAATTAAGGGAATAAAGTTAATGGAAGAAAACAGGCAAAGTGAAACAGTTGCTGAACACTTACTGTAAGTCTATAATCTACCTTGATCCTCAAAACCACTTTTTTCTTCTCCCTATACTGTAGATACAACTACATCAGAAGGCCAAAATATAACTCAAGGAGCCAGAAATCCTCACACCACGAAAACCCATTATTCTTTTCACAAAGTCAGTGATTTCTCTACGAATGTGTCAGGTTAATTTTTTAAGTCAAAGGTCCCTGTTGGAAAAATGGGCCAAAATTTCCTCTCTGTCTTGCCATTAGTGTCTAAACTCCATGTGTTACAGGCAACAAAAGATGTTTATCTCTGCTGATGGTTTTAGAAAATGACTATATGATACACAATGTAACCTTTAGTCTTTCCCTAACTATTAAAAGGATCAGCACTACAAACAGCTTTCCATATGGACCACTTGTGTGAAGGAATCCCACAGACAAGAGACTAACTGTATTAGAAAAATTACTTCTACACAGGTGTGTTTTTTTTTTCCTGGCGTGGGGGCGGGGTGGGGTGGGGGTTTTTGGGATCTTAGTCCCCCTACCAGGGATCGAACCTGGGCCCCCAATAGTGGGAGTGCAAAGTCCTAACCACCGGACCACCAGGGAATTCCCAACTCAAGATTCATACCCCTACACCACTTGAACAGCAGAAGGAGCTATATGAGTTCCATTTTACCTGTTCTGGTTCAAGGGATATTTTAGTTTTAAACTTCCGGAAAATTCTATCTTCCTTAGATTCATGTTTTGCCATGGATTCCAATTCTTCCTCATGTGCTTCACCTGAAAAATCATCAACATTACTATTATGGCAACAGGAATAACCCACATGCAATCTTGACAATAAACACATGCAGAGGAAAGCCAGTTTTTAAACAACCAACTTAGTGTTAAATCAGACAGTGAAGGCCTGATGTTTTCACAGGTTTGCCCTGTTTTGGTTCATTAACATCTGTGCTTTAAGACTACCTGACTTTCCAGGTACTCCATGAAGCAGCATTATTCTGCTGTTTCTTTAAAGAGCTTCTCCTTAAACCTTCAAATTAAGAATAGACCCCAAGTCCCAGGCTCAGGACTGAAAAGGATACTCCCAAATCATGAGCCCTTCTAATTCCTATGTCCTTCACTTGTCTGAACTCTTATTTCCAGTTTCTTTCTGCCCCATCTCTCCTTTCCCAACTGGTACACTCATTCAGTCATCACAGGCTCACTGGACCTGTCAGCTCACACTTTCACTCTTACCTCTGGAATCCCAGCTAAATGAATCACCCTGTCCTGAACAGCCAAGAGTCTTTGTAACTCAGAGGGTATTTCTGATATCCTGAATGTGAACTGTAAGCCAGTAAACTGACATTCTAATGTAAAATTTAATTTAGAATCTAAAAATCTACATTCTGTGGTGATTAAGAGATCAAGTTCTAAAGTCAGTAAGGTGTAAGCTCGAACTCCAGTTCTGAAACTTAACTTTGGTCAGTTATATGCCCAAACAAGTTATACCCAGAACCTCAAATTCCTCACTGCAAAATGAGGTACTGTTTTCAATGTATTGTTCTGATGTGAAAATCTCAGTGAGATCATGCACAGAAGGCCCATGCTACGTGCTGTACAACAGAGTATGTGTTGGAGAAATGCTGGCTCCTCCTGAGCACAGGCACTGCTCTAGCACGTGACCACCGGGAAGTAACTGACAGAATCATGGACCTGAAACTTGCTAGGTAAGAGGGCGCCTGCCACCCACCAAACACTGCAAGGCACTCTCATGTACACCATCTCAATTTGAGAAACAAATCTTGGAACCAGATAAACTTTCCAAGTTTCCAACATCTTGTGAAGCCCCACCCAACTGACCACCTGGATACACCCTGTGACACTTCACAGGAATCAAAATATACGTTGCATATGCCAATGAGAGGAGTACAGAAAGGATATCTTCAAATGAGACAGTATTTGAAAAGTACAGGTTGAAGCCTCCCAAGTGAGTCGCTCAGTGCTTCTCTTCTCAGCATATTGAGCCCTTTCTTTCAAGTATTATATTCACTCACTTAACAAATGAGTTTTGAAACAGATTCCTTACCCATGGTTCCTATAATCTCTGATTCATCATCTCTTTCCACAACTTCAGGCATAATCTCATCTTCTGTTTCTATTACAATTTCAAATTCTGGAAAAAGGAAGTTGTGATCTGGAACTATATTGTCCAAATTATCTGAAACAAAAAGGTAACTAGCATCATTAGTGATCATTTAGTTTTAAGAATCAAATAATTTCCTTTTTCTGAAATGTATTCCATGTCATAAACAGTATTCCTTAGAAACTAACACATGTAGCTCCACCATTGTAGATTATGGTTCATACATTACATGACTACATTAAAGCATGGTTGGGATGTGAGTGGGTGAGAACTCACAGCTCCTTCTTCATAAAGGTGCTTATGTCACTAGTTAACCAAAACTCTGAAAATCATTACACCTTTTCTAATGTTAACCTTTATCCTCAAAATGAAAGATTTGGCCTACAGACACCAGGAAACTGAGCTGATATTTAAAAATTAAAAAAGAATTGACTGACCTGTCTGTGCACAAGCCTGCTTATGTCCTAATCTCCAGTCCAGACTCTGATGCTCCTTACTGCAGTAATGTGCCTTGTGACATCTGGAGCATCTTTTGGGGCCTGAACAGCCACAAACTCTGCAGAGATGTGCACCAGACTTGAGGTGGAGATACACAGACTCTCCTGTCTCTGACGGAGGATCCTCAGAAGGTGGCTCGTAGGAGTAGAAGTCATTTTGCCTGGGGAGCTGATTTCTGAAAACTAAGGGGAGAAAAGGAGAACTGTTAATGAATGATTTAAATAAAACAATATAGCAATTCAAGTATTTGAGCCTTCACACTGGATTGAAAAAAAACATTCATTTTTAAAAAAGAAAAACTGAAGACAGTTTTCACGTGCAAAGAGCTTATTTTTTGGAAACGGAGAAAAGGAGAAACTTTTACAGTTCACACAACTAAATACGCCCTTACAGTTTATTCAAATTAACAAGAATAATAGGTAAAGTCAGACTACAGAAAAAAGTGACAATTTCTATTACCTGAAAGTAACCTACCATACCTATTACCTACTAACTAACCAGAAGGCTGGCGGCTAGGAGTGGGCGAGCACGCGGGACGCCCCGACCCCTGCAAGTGCTCGGGGGTTCCGGGGGGGAGAGGCCGGCGGGGTACGGGGGAGCCCGGGCGGTTTCCTGAGGTGAGAAGCCGGCAGGGTGCCGGGTGGGAGAGGCCAGCGGGGTACGGGGGAGGCCGGGCGGCTTCCGGGACCCAACCCGGAGCAGAGGCCGCAGCCGCTCACCGCGCAGGCCGCAGCAGCACGGCGGCGTCCGGCAGCAGAAGAGGAAGAGACAGCGGTGGAAGGCGTCGGCGCGGCCCGGCAGCGGCGCGTACACCTGCAGCAGGAAGGCCATCGGGCGGCCACACAGCGGGCAGGCCAGCTCTGGGGGCCCGGGCAGCCCGGCCGCACTCAGCCACGCCGGCCGGCCGCCCACCTTGCTTGGGAACTGCTCGCTGCGCAGCCGCCACGACGGCGCCGCCTCCACGAAGCCCAGCTCCGCCGGCCCAGCGCTTTCAGACGCCATGGCGTGCGGTGTAGGCTCCTCGGTCCACGGAACCGCCGCCACCGCCGCCGTAAGTCGGCTCCGGAAGTGCGGACGGCGGGCCAAACGTGATTGGACGACAGCGCAGAGGGGGCGGGGACACGGGGGGACCGGATACACGGTTTCCGGTCCTTGCCTGGGGCTGAACAGAAAATGTCGGGTCCCTTGTTAAGTTCGGTTCAGTGGCTCAGTCGGGTTCGACTCCTTGCGACCCCATGGACTGCAGCACGCCAGGCTTCCCTGTCCATCACCAATTCCCGGAGATTGCTCAAACTCATGTCCATTGAGTTGGTGATGCCATCCAATCATCTCATCCTCTGTCGTCCCCTTCTCCTCCTGCCTTTAATCTTTCCCAGCATCAGGGTCTTTTCCAGTGAGTCAGTTCTTCGCATCAGGTGGCCAGAGTATTGGAGCTTCACTTCAGCCTCAGTCCTGCCAATGAATATTCAGGACTGATTTCCTTTAGGATTGACTGGTTTGATCTTGCAGTCCAAGGGACCCTCAAGAGTCTTCTCCAACACCACAGTTCAAAAGCATCAATTCTTTGGCGCTCAGCTTTCTTTATAGTTCGACTCTCACTTCCATACATGACTACTGGAAAAACCGTATCTTTGACTAGATGGACCTTTGTTGGCAAAGTAATGTCTCTGCTTTTTAATATGCTGTCTAGGTTGGTCATAGCTTTTCTTCCAAGGAGCAAACGTCTTTTAATTTCATGGCTGCAGTCACCATCTGCAGTGATTTTAAAGCCCCGCTCCCCCCCCCCCCCCCCCACCAAATGAAGTCTGTCACTGTTTCCACTGTTTCCCCATCTATTTGCCATGAAGTGATGGGACTGGATGCCATGATCTTAGTTTTCTGAATGTTGACTTTTAAGCCAACTTTTTCAATGTAGTCTTTCACTTTCACCAAGAAGCTCTGTAGTTCTTCTTACAGTGACAATATACAGCCTTGACATACTCCTTTCCCAATATTACCTAGGAACCTGGAATGTTAGGTCCATGAAAGACTAGAGAGCTCTTCAGGAAAATTAGAGATACCAAGGGAACATTTCATGCAAAGATGGGCACAACAGAAATGGTATGGATCTAACAGAAGCAGAAGATATTAAGAAGAGGTGGCAAGAATACACAGAAGAACTGTACAAAAAGGTCTTAATGACTGGGATGATCATGGTGGTGTAATCACTTGCCTACAGGCAGACATGCTGGAGTCTGAAGTCAAGTGGGCCTTAGGAAGCATCGTTATGAACAAAGCTAGTGGAGTTGATGGAATTCCAGCTGAGTTATTCCAAATCTTAAAAGATGATGCTGTTAAGTGCTGCACTCAATATGCCAGCAAATTTGGAAAACTCAGCAGTGGCCACAGGACTGGAAAAGGTCTGTTTTCATTCCAATCCCCAAAATGGGCAATGCCAAAGAACGTTCAAACTATGGGACTGAACTCCTTAATATCTCTATACATATTACTATAAATATGTCTATACATCTAGATACAAAAATCTGTAGACATATAATTAGGAAGGTCTCTATACATATAATTATAACAATCTATGTACATATAATTATAAATATCTATGTACATAATGATATGTTAACTGCTTCAAGACCTTAAGCCATCATTCATATGGTGGAGACCTGCTTACACAGTGAATAATGCAAGCAACAATCTTATTAAATAGACAAAACACGTCATATTGCTAGAGCATAATAAGATTATACTACAACAGAGAGAGATAGAAAGCATAAACAGTTTTAAATCAAAGAGAACACATCAAAGCAATGATTAGTATAATTACTTGAAATCTGGTCACAATAAACCATCCAGTCCACAGGGGAGCCAGCTGAAGAAGTTAAATTCTGGAAGATTCAGTTAAAGAGGAAAAGATAAATGTTTTATCTTTGATTACAAAGGTATACTTTATCAATGCATTGATACATACTTGTTGATACCTTGTATCAACCTACACATACTCCTTTGAACTCATGTAGCCTCTTTCATCTTCAGTCATTCCAAACATGAACCTCTAATCTGTTGCAACTTTGGTCATTTTTCTCAATTTTATAACAGAAGGATAGAAACTAAATGTATTTATACAGACCAGTAAAAGATACTAGGATGTCTTAGTCTAATGGGTTTCTTTGGGGGTGGGGCTTAGAAATCATTTAAAATCTCAAGTATTCTTCCTGATTCATCATTTTCAGATTCCTTTGAGATGCAAAAAGGTTTGGAAGCAGTGTTTAATATAATCTGAACTTGCCAGGTATTTCTTACTCTGTGTAAATGCAGATCTGAGAGGTAGAATTCGATGGGTACAAAAAGAAAAAAATCTTGAATGTAGGGACATTAGTAGAAATTGGGAAAGGCATGTGACCAGAGAGCAATCACAGTGGATCAATCCACCTCCATCACAAATGTGAACAAGCTTATCTTGATAATAACATTCACAACGGAGGAGTTAAAGTGTTACCGTGAAAAATTTCATACAAAAAGGATAGAGGAAAAGTTTTCATGGTAGAATACACCTTTCAAAGAGCCTGTAAATTCCAGATAAATGTTTCATTATTTGAAATTTAGAGTTTATTACTTAGAAGTTTTACCGACTGTTCGAAGAAATGTAGATCACCTTCTGATTCACAAATTTGATTCACACTCAACAGGACTTAGCTACAATCATTGTAGCTTATCCAAAAAATATTGAGCTACAGATCTGACAAGAAACATTCACTCTCACATGGAATACCACAATTGTCTTCACATATTGCCTACTATAGTCAGACCCTTAGTTCACAGTCCATGTAAACTCATACTGTGGTAATTGATTCAAATCTGAAACCAAGCTTTATTGGAAGGAGGTGGTTTGCCTACAGCAGTGTAGAAGGTTTGCCTTTTCTCCAGGCATTTTCTCCAGCATTTGTTGTCACCAATGCTCAACAGGAATGTAGTAGGCATTCCAATTTATTTGTAAAAATAATGGTTATTTTATTTGGAATATACTTCATTTCCAATGTTGTCTTTGTTGCAGGTATACAGCAACCAGATTAAGGTATACCTTTGTTCTTCAAAAAGTGAAAGTGTTAGTCATTTAGTCATGTCTGACCCTTTGTGACCCCATGGACTGCAAGACCCCAGGCTTCCCTGTCTTTCACTATCTCCTGGAGTTTGCTCAAACTCATGTCCATTGAGTCAATGATGCCATCCAACCATATCATCTTCTGTTACCCCCCTTCTCCTCCTTCCCTCAGTCTTTCCCAGCATCAAGGTCTTTTCCAATGAGTCAGCTCTTCACATCAGGTGGCCAAAGTATTGGAGCTTCAGCATCAGTCATTCCAATGAATACTCAGGGTTTATTTCCTTTAGGACTGACTGGTTTGATCTCCTTGCTGTTGAATGTGGGTTCTTTATTGCTAGTACCACCTGGGAACCACTGTATGCCCTGCACGTGTCCCCACCAGGGATGAATCCCAGCAGGGCATCAGAGCTCAGAGACTTCAGGTCACCCCTGCCCTCAGGACTGGTCTTTTTCCAACCAGCTGCTCGTCAGAGGCCCAGGCACCCCAATCCTGACTCCAACTTCCAAGACCAGGATTCTGGGACAACTTAGGGGTAACCAAAACCCTCACACCCCTGTTCCTGCCTGGGGGCTCAGTCAGTTCAGTTGCTCAGTTGTGTCTCTTTGTGACCACAGGGACTACAGCACCCCAGGCTTCACTGTCCATCACCAGCTCCTGGAGCCTACTGAAACTCATGTCAATTGAGTTGGTAGCACCATCCAACCATCTCATTGTCTGTTGTCCTCTTCTCCTCCTGTCTTCAATCTTTTCCATCAGGGAAAAGCATCAGTTCTTCGCATCAGCTGGCCTAAAACCTGCACCTGGCAGATCATTGAGAGCTTAGTGTTTCTAGTAGGTATGGGTGGAAAGATGAGGTGTGAAGTTCCCACATCCGCAGGGCCTTTGTAAGATAGATGTATTTTTGCTGTCCTGGGCAACTGTAGGCTGTTAGGGCAGGCTGCTTCATCTTCATCTCTGACCGGATGAAATGTATCACCTCACCATCGTGCATTGTGATGCCCAGAAAATCATCACCTTAACACGACAAGGGTTTCTCCTGGGAGGCAGAGACATTCGGTTGATAACAAATACTCTACAAACGTGAGTGTTAGAAAATGGTTCCCAGATTTGGGAAAACACTAAAGCTGCTGGTCAAGGACAGAGAAATTCATCGGGGAAAGGAGAAACTTTGGGAAATGTCTGAGAAGACTCCTGCTTGCTTACAAAAGTGTGGCTTCCCTAGTGGACTCAGATGGTAAAGCATCTGTCATGCAATGCAAGTAGACCTGGGTGTGTGATCGCTGGGTTGGGGGAAGTATCCCCTGGAGGTAAGGAAATGGCAGACCACTCCAGTATTGCCTATCGCCTGGAAAACTCCATGGACTGCAGAGCCTGGTAAGGCTCACCTGTCTGCATGGGTACAAAGAGTCGGACAGACTAAGCGATTCAAATTTTCACTTTCTTTTTTTTTTTAATTATTTTTAAAATTTTATTTTATTTAACTTTACAATATGTATTGGTTTTTGCCATATATCACAATGAATCACCACAGTATACATTTTCCATCCTGAACCTCCTCCCTCCTCCCTCCGCCATACCACCCTCTGGGTCAATCCCAGTGCACCAGACCCCAAAGCATCCAGTATCATGTATAGAACCTGGACTGGCCGACTCGTATTCACATATTGAATTATACATATTTCAATGCCCATTCTCACAACATCCCACCTCTTCCTCTCCCACAGAGTCCAAAGACTGTCTATACATCAGTGTCTCTTTTGCTGTCTCGTAATTACGGGTTATTGTTACCATCTTTCTAAATCATATATACGCATTAGTATAGCATATAGGTGTTTTCTTCTGGCTTACTTCACTCTGTACAACTAGGCCTCCAGTTTCATCCACAGTTAGAGCTGATTCAAATGTTTCTTTTAATGGCTGAATATATTGCATTTGTATAGTACCCACAGCTTTCTTATCCTTGTCATCTGCTGATGGACATCTAAGTTGCTCCATATCCTGGCTATTATAAACAGTGTGGCGATTGATACATTGGGGTAAGCATGCTGTCTCTTTCAATTCTGCGTCTCTCAGTGTGTATGCTAGCAGGGAATGGCTGGATCATAAGGCAGTTCTATTTCCAGTTTTTAAAGGAATCTCCACACCGTTCCCATAGTGCGTGTATTAGTTTGCATTCCCACCAAC
Organism: Bos taurus; assembly: GCF_002263795.3. NCBI lineage: Eukaryota > Metazoa > Chordata > Mammalia > Artiodactyla > Bovidae > Bos > Bos taurus. The sequence goes on from NC_037336.1 coordinate 104,122,184, forward strand.
AGTGTAAGGCGTTCCCTTTTCTCCAACACCTTGCCAGCAATTTATATTGTTTTGTAGAACTTTTAGATGCAGCCATTCTGACTGGCGTGAGAATGGGTACCGTCATAGTGGTTTTGGTTTGCAATTCTCCCTCGACATCGAGTGATGTTGAGCATCTTGTTCATGTGTCTTGTATAGCCAACTCTGTATGGTCTCTTTGTTAGAAATCGTCTATTTAGTTCTTTCTGGCCCACACTAATAGAGTGCGAGATACTATCATGTTCATGGATTGAAAGAATCAATATAGTGAATGGTATGACTACCAAAGCACAATTTAATAGATTCAACTGCACATCCTATCAAGCTACCAACGGTATCTTCACAGAAGCTAGAACAAATAATTTCACAATGGATGGAAATACAAAAGAACCTCGAATAGCCCAAAGCTATCTTGAGAAAGAAGAATGAACTGAGGGAATCACTGCCCTGACTTCAGGCTCTACTACAAAAGCCAGTTATCAAGACAGTATGGTACTGGACAAAGACAGAAATATAGATCAATGAAACAAAACAGAAACCAAGATAATCCACACACATATGGCACGTAACTTTGACAAAGGGGGAAGAAAATACAAGGATTAAAGACAATCTCCTTTTAACAAGTGGTGCTGGGCAAATACTGGTCAACCACTTGTAAAGATGAAACTAGGAGCATTTCTAACACCATACACAAAATAAACTCAAAATGATTAAGATCTAATGTAAGACCAGAACTATACTCCTAGAGGAGAACAATAGGCAAAACACTCTCTGACATACATCACACAGCAGGATCCTCTAGAACTACCTCCCCAGAATACTGGAAATAAAAGCAAAATAAACAAATGGGACTAATTAAACTTAAATAGCTTCTGCACAACAAAGGAAACTTAAGCAAGGTGAAAGACACGACTTCAGAATGGGACTAATATAAGCAAATGAAGCATCACTTCATCTTTGGAACCAGAACCGCACTGCTAATCTCCAGGGGCATGTGTTAAGAACATGCAGGTTCTGGGCTCAATCACTAAACATGCCTCCCACAGAACCAGCACCACAAATCTTCTCTGAGGGTCATGATCGATGTTTCTATGGAGAGGTGCATGTAGAGAATGTCTCAAGGGTGAGAGTGCAAAAAAGAGCCTGTGATTTCATTCTTTCACCTGAGAGTTTATGGACATGGAACCTTGGGTTAGGGATCGCTGGGCAGGCCATCTGCGGTTCAGCCAATCCTATCAAAACACCAATGGCAGTTTTTTTCAAGAACAGGAATAACTAATTTTAAAATTTGTATGCAATCCAAGACAACCCGCCCCGAAAGCAAAAGGTTTCTTCAGAAAGAGGAATCAGCTTGAGGAAACATGCTTTCAGGCTTCAGCACAATTATAAACTACAGTTAGCAAGACAGATAGAGTGAACAAAACAACCAACACACAACACACACAACACAACATACAACCACACCACACACCACACACACACAACACACACACAAAGAAAACCCCAAACAAAACAACAACTCAACAGAAAAAAAACACACACCACCACACACACACAGAACAACACACACCCACACAACCACACACACCGAACCCACACACACACAGAACACACACACACAACCACACACACAACCACACATATAGACCAAAGGAACAGGACACAAACCCAGAAATAAATCCAGCACACCTTGGTCAAATAATCTCCTTACAAAGAAGACATGAGTATAATGGTGGAGAAAAGAGAGTCTTTCAATAAGCAAAAAACACCAGTTGTGGATGTGACTGGTGATAGAAGCAAGGTCCGATGCTGTATAGAGCAATATTGCCATAGGAACCTGGAATGAGATGGTCCAAAATCAAGGTCAATTGAAGTGGTCGAAAAGAGATGATACAAGAGTGAGCATCAGCATTCTAGGAATCAGTGAACTAAAATGGACTGGAACGGTGAATTTAACTCAGATACCATTATGTCAACTACTGTGGCAAGAATCTCTTAGAAGAAATGGAGTAGCCCTCATAGTCAATGGAAGAGTCCAAATGCAGTACTGGAGTAATCTCAAAAATGACAGAATGATCTCTATTCGTTCCAGGGAAACCATTCAGTATCACAGTAATCCAAGTTCTATGCCCCAACCAGTATGCTGAAGAAGCTGAAGTTGAATGGTTCTAATGAAACATCTACAAACCTCTAGAACTAACACCCGCAAAAGACGTCCTTTTCATTAGCAGGGGACTGGAATGCAAAAGTAGGAAGTCAAGAGCTACCTGGTGTAACAGCAAGTTTGGCTCTGGAATACAAAAATGAAGCATTGCAAAGGCTAACTAGAATTTGCCAAGAGAACGCACTGGTATAGCAACACCCTCTTCGCAACAACACAAGAGAAGACTCTACACATGGACGTCACCAAAATGGTCAACACTGAAATACATTGATTATATTCTTTGTACTGAAGTTGGAGAAGCTCTAGACAGTCAGAAAAATAAGACCAGGAGAGTGACTCTGGCTCAGATCATGAAACTCCTTATTGCAATTTCAGACTGAATTGAAGAAGTAGGAAAACCAGTAGACATTCAGCTATGACCCTAAATCAAATCCTACGATTATACATGGGAATGAGAAAAGATTTAAGGGCTTAGATCTGATAGATAGAGTGCCCGATGAACTATGGAAGAGTTCGTGACATTGTACAGGAGACAGGGATCAAGACCATCCCCAGATAAAAGAAATGCAAAAAAGCAAAATGGCTGTCTGGGGAGGCCTTACAAATAGCTGTGAAAAGAAGAGAAGCGAAAAGCAAAGGAGAAAAGGAAAGATATAACATCTGAATGCAGAGTTCCAAAGAATAGCAAGAAGATAAGAAAGCCTTCCTCAGTGATCAATGCAAAGAAATGAGGAAAACAGGATGGAAAGACTGGAGATCTTGAAATCTCTAGAGACGCAGATCTCTGGAGTTATTGGAAAGGCCCTGAGCGAGATGGAAGCGGGAGAAATGGGACGACAGAGGATGAGATGGTTGGATGGCATACAGACCTTGATGACATGAAGTTTGAGCAAGTGCAGGAGTGGTGATGGACAGGGAGACTGGTTGTGCCTGCAGTCATGATTCACAAAGAGATCAGACCCAATGAACGATCGAACTGACGTGAGTGACTTCAATAAGTGGTGCTGAGAAAAACTGCATGTAAAAGGATGAAATTAGAACAACTTCTCTAATACATTATACACAAATCAAGTCAAAATGGAATTAAAGACTGAATGTAATCCAAATACTGTAAACACTCTGAAGGAAAAACAGAGAACACTTTTACAAAAATTGCAGGAATATGTTTTTAATCTAAGATCAAAGAAAGCGAAAATTAAACAAATAAGACCCTAAATTGAATCCGTAAAAGCTTTTGCAGCAAGGAAAAGAAACTTGACAAAAAGAAAAAGACACACCTGTCAAGAAATGAGAAAATATTTCCAAGTGAATACCCTGATAAAGGATGAAGTATGCAACATACATAAACAGCGTCACACAATTCCTCAACATAAAAAAAGACACGCATTTAAAAATGGGAAGAAAATCAGAGACATTTCCAAAGCACGATATGTGAGGGCAACAGGGACATGAATAGATGCCAAAACTGCTAATTTTCAAGGAAATGCAAATCAATACCATAGTGAGATCCCCCTTACAGCATAAGAATGGCTATTATGAAAAGCAGCAAATAACAATATTGAAGGGGTGTGGAAAAGGGTGTGTCCTACACTGTTATGGGAATGCAAATTGGTGGCAACCACTGAGCAAAACAGAATGGAGGATTCACTAAAAAACAGAGCTAAGGTATGATCCACTGATTCCACTTCTGGGCCTATACTCAGATGAAAGTCTAATTTGAAAAGATACATGCACTGCCCCACCCTCCCGCCCCAATGTTCATGCAGCCCTTATACAATAGCCAGACACAGAAACGACCCAAATATGCACCGAAAGATGAATGAGTAAAGAAGAGTGGTATGAATGACAAGTGAACAGGACTCAGCCATAAAAAAGAACAAAATGATGCCATTGCAGCAACGTAGATGTCGTGTAGGGCACTATGATAATGAAATAAGTTAGAGAAAGACAAATCCTGCATGTCACCACTACATGTGGAATCTATAGAATATAAATAACCAGTGACTATTACAAAAAAGACTCACGGAGGAGAACTAGTGTCCCAATGAAGAGCGTAGAGGACTAGCAGGTATAAACTATTGGATCGAAGGGAGGCTCAAGAATCCAGGAAGGGGCAGCCTGGTGGGCTGCTGTCCTATGGGGCACCCAGAGTCGGACACACTGAGGTGCCTTAGCAGCAGCAGCAGCAAGAAGTCATTGTGCAACACAAGAATATAGCCAGTATTTTTCTAAGTATAATCACATTTTAATTTGAAACTGCATAAAATTAAAAAGAACTACCTAGGTTAAAAAAAATAAAATAAAACAGAATCCTTGAGGGGACAGGTTTGTGTTCGGTGGACAAGGTCACAATCTTCCTTTCACTGTTAGATCCAGTTGTGAAATCTAAGATGCAAAAAAAAGAACACAGAGAACATTGAAACAAATCAGAAATTTATAGACTGGGAGAAGACAGGCTTCATGTGAATTGTTGCTGAAAACCCGCGAAAGACACTTAGATTCTTGGCTCTGGAGGAGAAGAATTAATCCAGGCCAGAGACGAGGCTTGATCACTCAGAGCTTTTGTGTAAAACTTTATTAAAGTATAAAAGAGATAGAGAAAGCTTCTGACACAAGACATCAGAAGGGGACAGAGAGTGCCCCCTCCCCACTCGCCAGTGTTAGCAAGGGATTTATATAGCTCTCCAATTAGTTATTACCATGAATCCAAAGAATGTCCAGAGATTGCAAAGATTTATACTAGAGCCACTTCCACGATCCACATTTCAAGATAACAGGATTAGCCAAAGGCCTCAGGAAGGAGAAACTGTCCTCAAGCAGGATCCATTGTTGCTGTCTGATTCCTAGTAGAGTTTAAACTCAGTTGGTATAATCGACTAGAACTAAGGATGTAGACCAAAAAAAGTTTGTCCTTTCCTCTCTTGAAAATTCCAGAGCCTCTCTCCTTGGGGACCTCGACCTCTTATCAACGCCTAGAAATGGATTCTCTCAGAGTAGAGAAAGCTGGTAAATTTGAGGAGCAAAAGTAGGAAGGATGCTTAGCACCATTCCAGGGTTTATAAGGGTAGTGTTTGTGCAGGAGGGTTCCATTTTTATTCTCATCTGTGACCGGTCTTACTCACGTTATGAAAGAACAGTTGGACGATAAACATCCTATGACTTCCTCAGTTACAAATGGCAGGATTACCACCACGCTTTCTCGCAATCGTGCCTCTGAGATAACTGTGTTTAATCTCCCCTTGATGGCAGTTAGAAGGTCTTCCCTAAGGGCATGGTCCTGGGAAACATCCAGGGAACAGTGTTGGTAAGACTGCAGAGGAAACCCCGGGATGTTGGAGGTGCTAAGGAGGCATGGAAGGCTGATGATGGGTGGATGAGGGGTGTTATCTGGGATCACATCCTGCTGGAAATGACAATACGTCATGGAGATGAAGTGAGAAAATCTGGGTGAGTGTTACGAGGCATAACAAGTTTCTGTGATGACCTTCATAGGATGCGTTAGAACTCAGAATGCATACAGAGGAATAGAAGAAAACCAACAGAAAGATGTAATCTTGGGACCAAAATAAAAAAGAAAGGAGGGCTTCCCTGGTGGTCTAGTAGGTAAGATTCTTGCTCCCAACCCATATTGCTGGCTTGCATTGCTTGGAACCTGATAGCAAACAAACACATAAATATTTGTAAAGACAACGAATTTAAAGAAAGAATAATGTGATTGAAATAGATGGGAAACAGTGTGTTTCCTCAGGCTTCCAAAATCACTGCAGATGGTGACTGCAGCCATGAAATTAAAAGAGTTTGCTCCTTGGAGAAAAGCTATGACCAACCTAGACAGCATATTAAAAGCAGAGACATTCTTTGCAACAAAGGTCCTGTCAAGATACTAGGTTTTTCCAGTAGTCATGTATAGTGAGAGTGACATAAAGAAGCGTGAGGCCAAGAATTGATGCTTTTGAACTGTGGTGTTGGAGAAGACTCTTGAGGTCCCTTGGACTGCAGATCAAACCAGTCAATCTAAAGGAAATCAGTCCTGTTTCATTGAAGGACTGAGTGAATAAGCTCCAATACTCTGGCCACCTGATGCGAACTGACTCATGGAAAAGACCCTGATGCTGGGAAAGATTAAAGGCAGGAGGAGAAGGGGACGACAGAGGATGAGATGTTGGATGGCATCATACTCAATGGACATGAGTTTGAGCAACTCCGGGAAGTGATGGACAGGGAGCCTGGCGTGCTGCAGTCCATGGGGTCCCAGGGAGTTGGACACGATTTGGCAGCTGAACAACAACAACATGTTCTGAAGGAACCTGCTGGTCATTTCAGAGAAAGTGGCAATATGAAGGCCTAAGTCGAAGACCCGTTTTAGCCAAAGCCTCCTCAAAAGGCTGATGCCAAACACCAGTTCTGAGCTCTGAGGTGTCCCCAGAAGCAAGCAACCAGCGTCCATGCGTCTCGGTGGATGTTGCTCGCTGGACTGGAAACCATAAAAGTACCGTTGTTCCTTCATTTCTGCATTGGAACTTGATGTACCGGTTGGCGTGTTCTTTGATATCCCTATGAAAGAAAATGCCCATTAATAAAATTGGAAGAAGAACAAAAGAAGGCTCTTTCATTGTCTTGAAGATAACAGGAGGGATTATCAGTGAAAGTTCAATGAGCTATCAAGTTGACCAGAAAGAGTTGGCAAGGGGGTGGAAGGTTGCCTATTTCCTTCTCTGAATGAAAGGGAAAAGTGAAAGTGAAATCGCTCAGTCCGTGCCCGACACTTAGCGACCCCCGTGGACTGCAGCCCACCAGGCTCCTCTGTCCGTGGATTTCTAGGCAAGAGAGACTGGAGTGGGGTGCCATTGCTTCTCCGGAAGGTAGGGGGGAGGGGGTTAATTCAAGCCAAACTGAGCATTACAAAGCGGGAAGCAGAATCCCAGAACTCTTGAGGACGGTGCTGCCTGTTGCAAGTTGAAGGCACGCTCCTATACATTTTTGAGAAAAAGGGATATTCACCAGATGACTCATGGTATGTTACATAAAGTTGACCAAGGAGGCATACTCCAGGTGTGCATGTAAAAGCAAGTCACTCGGACCCCACTGTGAGTGCATGCGTCTTCACTCAGTCATGTCCGACTCTTTTGTGACCCCTAAGGACTGTAGGTGTTTGAAGACTCTTGCAAGGAGATCCAAGCAGTCCATTCTGAGAGATCAGCCCTGGGATTTCTTTGGAAGGAATGATGCTAAAGCTGAAACTCCAGTACTTTGGCCACCTCATGTGAAGAGTTGACTCATTGAAAGAGTCTGAAGCTGGGAGGGATTGGGGGCAGGAGGAGAAGGGGATGACAGATGATGAGATGCCTGGATGGCATCAGGACTCGATGGACGTGAGTCTGATGGACTGGGAGCTGGTGATGGACAGGGAGGCCTGGCATGCTGTGATTCATGGGGTCGCAAAGAGTCAGACACAACTGAGTGACTGAACTGAACTGAACTGAACTGAAGGACTGTAGCCGCCAGGCTCCTCTGTCCATGGGATTCTCCAGGCAAGAATACTAGAGTGGGTTGCCATTCCCTTCCAGGGTGTTGGATTATATGCTCAGTGGTGTCTAGCTCTTTTCGAGCCCATGGACTGTAGCCCACAGGCTCCTGTGTCCATGGCGTTTTTCAGACAAGAATACTGGAGCAGGTTGGTTGCCATTTCCTACTCCAGGGGATCTTCCTGACCAGAGATCGAGCCTGCATCTCTAGCACTGGCAGCAAATTCATTATCACTGACCTCCTGGAATGCAGGACCCCCTCCTAGTCTTTAAGAAGGTATGTGGGCAGCATCAGGAGAAAGAAAAACATAATTGACTCCTGTGGTCAACGTCACCGTCCTGTGTCTGGAGGGTCTGCGGTTAATGTGTAGAGCAGACACAGTCTACATGTTAGGACAAAAGGCAACAGGTCTAAGGTAACACAGAAGAAAGAAGTTGATGTCTTGGCTTTTTTTTCTTTCCTGCCCTGCTTAAAATATGAATTTATAGTTTTATGGAGGAAACTTGTTTTTTTTTTTTTTTCCTTTTTTTTCTCTTTTCTTCCAAAATATTTAAAGTTAGAAGAACTAGTCTCACGCTTTCTTGCTTGCCTGGAGAAATCATTGAGGCAGTGAGCAAATGACATATTACAGAATGGGTGGGTAAGAGGGTTTGGGAAAGGGGTGATGACAACAAACTGCTGGCATGCTTTCTTCCCAGGAGGTTGCTGGGGCGTCTGAATACACTGTCCTCCTTGTGAGGAGGGAGTGATTCAACAGGCTTCGTCCTCTTCACCTGAGAGGAAGCCGAGAGTTGCCCAGGGGCTCTCAGTCTCATTATAATCCTGTGAAATCCATCACATCTTTCGTTCTAGAAGAGAAGCTTAAACCCTGTTTTCTCAACGCCAAAAAAGCAGTTCAGGAGGTGTGGATATGTATCTGGTGGGTTTCCCATTTTACATCTCAGGATGTCAAGGAAGGCAAAGATTCCGACCTTCCAAGAGCCTGATTTTTCACCGAGTGTCAAGGCCAAATGTCCAGATGCAAAGTGTCTAATCTATTATAAAAGTGACAGACTGCCAGGGAAGCTCAACTGCCAACCAGGATATCAGAAGTGCATGTCTACATCATCACCATCTCAGGAGGAGCGGCCATTGGTTCGTGGGCGTCTCACGCCAATAGCAGCAGGATAGGATAAAAGTGGAAGCTGTTCACGTCCTCTCCAACAACACTGGACGCTCACAGCCTGGAAGAAGGACCACGTGGAGTCAACGTGCAAGCCAACAAGATGAAGGTCCTGTTTTTGACTTTGGTCCTTGGTCTGGTCTGTTCTTGCGAGGGGAGTCCAGCTGAGCCACACCACTCAAAGGTACCCATAATGAGGGAGGCTTGCTTGTGTGTGTCTATGCGTTTCTTTGGGTTTCTGTTATGTGGATTCATATATGCTGTGTGAAGTTGCTCCAGTTGTGTCTGACTCTTTGTGACCCATGGACTGTATAGCCCACCAGGCTCCTCTGTCCATGGGTTCTCCAGGCAAGAATCCTGGAATGGATTGCCATTTCCTCCTCCCAGGGATCTTCCGACCCGGGATCAAGCTCAGCCTCCCATATTGCAGGCAGATTCTTTACTGTCTGAGCCACCAGGAAAGCTCAATCTCTACTGTCTGTTAAATGTCTCTTAGGTATTTCACCACAGTTGCAAAACAGGAAGGTGAACTGAAGGTGTTAGTCATTCAGTTGTGTCTGACTCTCTGCAACCCCATAGACTATCGCACCAGGCTCTTCTGTCCATGGATTCTCCACTCAAGGATACTGCATGTGGTTGCCATTTCCTCTTCCAGGGGATCTTCCTGACCCTGGTTTCGAACATATGTCTCCACATTGCAGGTAGATTCTTTACCATCTGATCCACTAGGGAAGCCCATTTGATAGTATACTTACATGAATTCCAACCACATATACAGATATAGACCACACACACACACACACACATCATATCCCAGGAGATATACCTGTCTGTTTTCACTGATTTTTTAAAACAATATCGTATATCTTCCTTGTCTCTTAGCCATTTTCACTGCTCTTGTAAAACAGAGCAAAGTGAAGTGAAGGTTTTGGTTACTCAGTTGTATCTGACTCTTTGTGACTCCATAGACTGTATCCCACCAGGCTCCTCTTTCCATGGGATTCTCCAGGCAAAAACAGTGGAGTGGGTTACCATGTCTTCCTCCAAGGGATCTTCCTGACCCAGGGATGGAACCCAGGTCTCCCGCATTGTAGGCAGATTCTTTACCGCCTGAGCCAGCAGGGAAGACCAAATCAGAGGAGGTTGGGTCAAACAACGTTGCACTGGAGTTCTGCATTTGACAAAGAGAGCTTTAAGCGGTCACAGAAATCCCTCAATTCCTCTCTTCTCTTTGACTTGAGTCTTTACATAACTTCTAAGCAGGGCTTCGCTCGATAAACTCGGGTAGCTTCTGCCCCAGTGAAAGTGTAGGGAAACTCCGAAGGATGGGGTCCAACAGGATGAAAAGGGAGGGACTCACAATTTCTAAGGGGAATTTTGCGTTTAGATTTCAGGAGACTGGAGAATTCATTACGCGCCTCCAGCAACACAGAGAAGACCAGTGAGACAGGGCCATTGAATGTTTATCTTCACAACATCCAATTTAACGAGGAAGGGGACTCCGTTGTCTTCCACCACTTTCTCAAGTAAGTAAACATAACCCAGAAGAAATCACCGTAAGCACTGAGCCTGAGGGATGGAGTGTCTCCCCCATCGCAGGGAGCTCTCTGTTGAGAGCATGAGCCCTGAGCTGGGGCGCTGAGCAGGGTCTCTGAGCTAGGGGGGCAGCTTCCCTGAGAGCCTCCAGGGAATGTCCTGGAATCTTTCATCACCACTGAGTGTACCAAAGCCTCAGTGCCCCAGGTACACTCAGGGAATGTCCACTACACGGTAGATGTTTACTGAGAGCGTGCAACCTCATGTACATATTTGAGAAATAAAAACCTTACTAAATAAGGACCTGTATACCACAGGTGCCCTAGTGGTAAAGAACCCGCGTGCCAATGCAGGAGACACAAGAGACGCGGGTTCGATCCCAGGCTGGGGAAGATCCCTGGAGGAGGAAATGACAACCACTGCAGTCCTGGAGAATCACATGGACAGAGGAGCCTGGTGGGCTGCAGTGTATGGGGTCAGAAAGAGTCAACCACAAATGAGCAACGAACATAGCAACACAGTAAAAAAAATTAATAATAAATAGAAAAGGGAAAGAATGAAGAGGCTTATGCTTGGAGATAATGGTGTATCAGATCAGTTCAGTTCAGTCGCTCAGTCGTGTCCGACTCTTGCCACCCCATGAATTGCAGCACGCCAGGCCTCCCTGTCCATCAGCAACTCCCAGAGTTCACTCAGACTCACGTCCATCGAGTTAGTGATGCCATCCAGCCGTCTCATCCTCTGTCGTCCCTTCTCCTCCTGCCCCTAATCCTCCCAGCATCAGAGTCTTTTCCAATGAGTCAACTCTTCACATGAGGTGGCCAAAGTACTGGAGTTTCAGTTTTAGCATCATTCCTTCCAAGAAATTCCAGGGCTGATCTCATTCAGAATGGACTGGTTGGATCTCCTTGCAGTCAAGGGACTCTCAAGAGTCTTCTCCAACACCACAGTTCAAAAGCATCAATTCTTAAGTATATATAATTCCTTATATATGAGTCATTATATGTCATAACTGTGAGCATGCTAAGTTGCTTCAGTCATGTCAAGAATGTGTCTGCAATGTGAGAGACCTGGTTCTGTCCTGGGTTGGAAAGATCCCCTAGAGAAGGGATAGGCTACCATTCCCATATCTTGGGCTTCCCTGGTGGCCTCTGTTCGTAAAGAATCCACCTACAATGCAGGAGACTTGGTTTGATCCGGTTCGGGAAGATCCCTGGAGAAGGGAAAGGCTACCCACTCCAGTATTCCTTGCCTGGAGAACCCATGGACTGTATAGTCCATGCGATCGCACAGAGTTGGACAGGACTGAACGACTTTCACTTTCATATTGGAATATCATCCCTATGTCCAATATCATATGTATTTTGTATGTGCCGAATGTGTTTGTATACACAGATGTCCTTTCATGTTAATTCCTCTTACACGTTTTTTTTTTTTTTTAAATAATTTTTCATTTGTGTTTTGGCTGTGTGGGGTCTTCATTGCTATGTGTAGGCTTTCTCTAGTTCTGGTGAGCCTGGGGCTGGCCTCTCGTTGCGGTGCTCAGGCTTCTTGCTGGGATGGCTTCTGGGTTGAGGACCAGCAGCTCTAGAGCACGGGCTCAGTACCTCTGCCACACAGGCTTAGTTGCCGCTCTACATGTGGGATCTTCCGGGGCCAGGGATTGAACCTGTTTCCCCCTGTATAGGCACATGGATCTCATCCACTGGACCACAGGGAAGTCCTTACTGTGCTTTTATACAGCAAGAGTTTGTTTTCGATCAAATTAAAGACTTTTTTTTTCCCCTTAATATCCTGCACTTTGGGGCGATATGTCTTCTAAGAATGGGTTTCGCAGATGGCGCTAGTGGTAAAGAACCCGCTGCCAGTGCAGGGGACATTAAGAGATTCAGGTTTGATCACTGGTTGGGAAGATCCCCTGCAGAAGGGAAAGGCAACCCGCTCCAGTGTTCTTGCCTGGAGAATTCCACCGACAGAGGAGCCTGGTGGGCTACAGTCCATGGGGGTCACAAAGAGTCACCCATGACTGAAACGACTTCATATGCACATATGCAAACTCTAAGAGTACACGGTTAGGACTGGGAGAGCGCTGAGGTCTCTGTTGATAGCTGTGCCTCTCAGCTTGAAGAAAAGGATTAAAGCTCAGACTGGTTACGTTCCTTCTTCTTTCCTACAATTCTGGCTTTCTCCAGGCTTGTTTGTTTGTGAAGGTGACCTGTTTGTATTGGCAGTGTATCCCTGGAATGACTGCTCAAACTTCATGCGTCCACATGACGGTCCTTGTCACTTGATAGTCACGTGACGTTACAAGTTTCGCTGGTGAACCTCACACTGTCTAGTCATAAAATGATTTGTGACACAGGGCATTGTGTGTGTGTGTGGGGGATGGTGTTGGTTGGTGGAACAAAATCCTAATGAGATGTGAAATTGATCTGACTTCTATCAACCAACTGGAAGCTGTTCTGTGTTTAAGGGCCGACGGGGTATGCATAGAGTCATCTTTAACTGGAAGAAAGATCGGAGACAACGTTTACACGCTCGATAGTAAGTATGAGTGTTTCACGGGTAAACGTTTACTCAGTTTGAGGTCTCGGTCTTAACTTCCTCAAGAACTGCAGACACCAGGCACTGGTCCCCGAATCTCCCCAGGAATGCATTTTGTTATGAACAAGAGTCCAAGCCCAGACCTTAGATGGCTCTTCCCAAGAATGGGTGGCCAGAGGACACGGAAAATCTGACTTAAGTTGTTCCAATGTGACCAAGACTCGTGGACCCAGAGCAGGTTGGGGCAAGGAGCACGCACTTGTCGGGGGCTAGGAGCCTGAATTGCAGTGGCTATTTTTTCCTTTCTTCTCAAGCTAATGTTTTTCTAATGATTGTCAGTGTTTTCACACACTGAGCAATTGTGTTGGCATGTTTTGGGAACACAGTCGGGCATTTTACCTCCTTTGTCACTGAGTGATTGCAGGATCCTATGTGACGGGGGCCAGGAGAGACAGGATGGACTATGGTATAGAAATGACACGCAGTAGGTCGGGGCTGCATCTCGTCCAGACACACGGGGCAGAGTGGACGGGCAGAGAGGATGGGTGTCCCTCCAGGTGGGGACGGAACTCACTGCTAGGTAAACGATCTTCACAGCAACAAGCGTGGCAATGAGCTCTGTTGTAACCCAGCGTGAGGGGCAGAGGAAACGCAGTCATTAATATAAAATGTTCAGTAGGCTGCCACGCACAGGGTCAGCACGCAAAAACAGGAATTTTTTTTATTCTTTTAATTAAATGTTTTAAAAAATTTGTGATTAAAATATTGTTTATTCATCGCTTTCTTAAAACACATCTCTATGAAACATTCCGTTTGTCCCCGATTTAATCTCTTAAATTTATTTCTAATTGGAGGATGGTTGTTTTACGGTGTTGGGGTGGCGTCTGCAGTACAATGTGAATCCGTTGAATGTGTACAAATAGTCCTCCCCCTATGGCCTTCCACCTTCCATCCACCCCTCGGTCATCACGGAGCACTGAGCTGAGCTCCCTATAGAGCAGCTTCCAAATCAGCTATATGCCCAGGATATCCCCTCCCTGCATAGCCTCCATGTCCCCCATCTCACCTTCCAGGTCTCACCCAAACGCCGAGCTGAGCACCCTGTGCTACACAGGACCTTCCACTCTCTATCCATTTTACAACTTGCTTGTATATACGGCAGGGTTACTCTCTGAAATGCTTTGTTGCTTTTGGTCTTAAACAGGAATCAATTCCATGTCTGAGATAACAGAAATACAAAGAATTTTTTTTGTGACCTGGGACCTGATAAAGCCTCACGTTGTTTAAAAAGTGTTCATTAGAACTCATGTTCTAGAAAACCCTTTAGGAACACGGCAAGGAGTGACTGGTCAACTGCATGAGAGGTGGGACTAAGGGGAAGTCTTGGCTTCTCTCCTTGATGCCGTAGCAACTGCAGCCTCGACACGGGCTGAGACAGATTGACAGGCAGTTGTGCTTGCCCATAGGATAAATACAGAAGGCATTGCTGCCAACAGACTGTGATAAAGCTGTGGTCTACTAATATAATAAATTATGCAAGGTGGGGCTAACTGCATATTTTCGCTCTCTAATAAAGATGCGGTGCCAATCGAATCACTTTATTCTGGTGTCTGACGATGGTCTGATCAAAGTATTGAAACGTGGATGAAGCAGGCAAACAGAACCAGACACATCGGGCTGCGTGGTATGTATTACCAACTGTCGACATTCCCATAGCCGTGTAACAGCAGCATGCCGTTTTATCATCGTAATTCGTCTCGTGCTTTCATTATTCATTTCCAAGGGCTAGGTCTTTCTGTTCATCGACCTAAGAGCCCCGAAAGTAATCTACCAAGAGACAGAGGTGAAGAAATAGATGGAAGTTGGAAAGTATCAGCAGATGATTCAGAATTATTCTCACCGTTAAACTTAAAAATAAAAGTACTGAGTTTTTTTTTGAAGGCACGTTACAATGAATGTGGAAAGTCAGTCTGCCATGTCTGACTCTTGCGACCTCAATGGACTGTGGCCCACCAGCGCTCCTCTGTCCATGGGATTCTCCAGGCAAGAATACTGGGGTGGGTTGCCATGCCTTCCTCCAGGGGTCTTCCCAACTCAGGGATTGAACCCAGGTCTCTGGACGTGGCAGTCAGATTCTTTACTGTATATCAAAGTTGTCCTCATTCCTTCATTTTACGCCACTTTTCCAAAGTGTTCCAAGCCTGAAACAGAAACTTTAAAAATACATCTTTGTCCTGTTCATTCATCCAGTGCGTTGTTCTTTGAACATTGACATCACCCCAAATAACCACGTCAAACACCGAGAGGTGTGTGTACCGTGGGGACTTCTTATTGTTCAGTTGTTTCAGTGGTTAAGTCGTGTCTGACTCTTTGCAAACCCCATGGACTGCAGCATCAGCAGGCCTCCTGGGGACGTCAGGTCTCCCTTTCAGGAAAGGTTCTGCGTAGAACCACGGGTTGAATAAAGAGTAGATTGTCTCCCATTATCACGTGTGACATGGTGAGCGTGTGTCTATCAGGGGAGAACTCTGCTCTTTATCTGGGCCCGGAACGAGACATGAGCACAGATGCTAGGAAGTCAGTCAAGGAGAAACCGGTTCCATAGTGTGATGCAAGAGAGGCCCACATTCATGGAGTTCTTTGAGGTCCTGCTGCTGATGCTGGGGGCGGGCTGGTTACGCACTTGCCTGGGGATTAGTTCTTTTAAGATGGACAGCAGATATCTGAGTCGTGGGAGATGGTACCTGTTTGAGGCTCTCTCCCGTTATTCCAAGGGAAAACCCGGTCAGCGCATTCCGTTCTTCTCGTGTGTCTTCAGGAATGGGTAGGGGTTCTCACGGGTCAATTCTGCTCTCCCGAATTGTGATTTCCAGGCAAAGAGCTGAGGCTGACGATCATGATCTGGAGCGGTTCAAGGAGGAGGTTAGAAAGCTGGGGATTCCAGAGGAAAATATTGTGGATTTCACCAAGGTTGGTAAGTGGAACTATACTTTTTTCCCCCTGAATCTTTCACTGCGTGAGTACATACACTACCAGGAAAAAAATCAGTTTGCTTGTAATTTGTTCTCTCTCAAGTAATCTTTATATAATCCATTACTTAAGAAACATTAAAATTACTGGAATGGGTAGTATTCGGTGGGTCTCTTATTCCTGCCATTTGATCTCCCCCCAGACGACTGTCAGACCCAGTGAAGAAAACAAAGTGGTGTCAACTCCATGTAATTGTAAGTAAACACACTCTGTTATGAAGCTGTTCAATCAACGAAATCAATAAAGACAGGCTGTGCTTTGATATGTGTCAAAATTCACAAGTAACCATGTTTGCCCCAAGGACTTGCATTCTATCCCGGAGAACTTTTTTTTTTTTCTTCTGTTACATTAGGCTACTTTGCATTTCTTGAGCCCTATTAAATTTCAGACTGTTTGGTTGATGAATGCGAGCACCTTTAGTGAGAAAACCTTAACTCTGAAGAAATGTGGACAACCAGAGTCATCAGAGACAAGCAGGAAAGGCTGCAAGCTGGTGGAAACTAAATCGTGATCCGTCATCCTGATCTCAAGGTTGGCCACGAGCTTCCCCTCCTCAAGGAGAACAGGAGATTAAAGAGAGGTCCCATTTTATGCAAGGCTGGGGTTAATCTCTCATGATTCGGGCAGAACCAGTAAAGATCTTCCAACCACACTGTCTGAAACACACATTAAATTAACTTTCCGTTCAGAAGGCGATTTTCTTCAAGTGAGATACTTAAACTGTCTCACTAAGACAGCCTCCGAAAATGACACCCGTCTAGGCTAATGTGTGGCTTTCATTTTTCTGCTGAAGCAAAATGGAAGGAAAAAAGGAAATTAAAAAAAAAAAAGTAACTTCCAGGTGAATATGATAAGAAAGAAGTGGTACATAGGCACAATGGAATATTACTCAGCCATTAAAACACGAAAGATGCCATTGCAGCAGGATGGGTGCAACGGAGGTTATCATACAGGTGAAGAAAGTCAGAAAGAGGAAGACAAATATCGTGATGTCACTTATATATGGCAAGAGAAGGATTGGGAGTTTGGCGTTAGCAGATGCAAAGTGTTATATACAGGATGGATAGACGAAAATTCTCCCTGTATAGCACAGGGAAATATATGCAAGAACTGAAATCAACATGCGAAAAGAATCTGAAAACCATAGATATATGTATGTAAAAACTAATCATGTTGCTGTACCCCTCCTGAAACTAACACATCGATACTCAACTATCCTCCAATGTAAAACAAATTTAAGAATCAATTCTTGAAGCCCCCAAAGACAAAGCTTGTGGAAATATAGGGGTTTACTCCAATCTCGAGTCTGTAAGCCATCTGTAGAGGAACCATTTTCATGAACAAGCAGCCTGTGTTCATGGCTCCTACAATGCATCCTGCAGATAAAGGATCCCACCATACATACATCCGGGGGAAAACTCCACACAGATCCTCACCTACATCACAAGATGTGGAGTAGTGAGGTCCACCAGCATTCTAACGTTGGATCAGCTACCAGCTCCTGTTCCTGGACAGCCTCCTGCCCAAGGCTCCCCTTCAGGCATCACCCAGTTGACTCTCCTAAACCTCTGGTTCTCTTTTATTCACCTACAGAGTCTGTGAGACCAGACAATCGTCTTCCCAATGGAATCAAGATCAACAACAGCTGAAGAAGTTAAATTCTGGAAGATTCAGTTAAAGAGGAAAAGATAAATGTTTTATCTTTGATTACAAAGGTATACTTTATCAATGCATTGATACATACTTGTTGATACCTTGTATCAACCTACACATACTCCTTTGAACTCATGTAGCCTCTTTCATCTTCAGTCATTCCAAACATGAACCTCTAATCTGTTGCAACTTTGGTCATTTTTCTCAATTTTATAACAGAAGGATAGAAACTAAATGTATTTATACAGACCAGTAAAAGATACTAGGATGTCTTAGTCTAATGGGTTTCTTTGGGGTGGGGCTTAGAAATCATTTAAAATCTCAAGTATTCTTCCTGATTCATCATTTTCAGATTCCTTTGAGATGCAAAAAGGTTTGGAAGCAGTGTTTAATATAATCTGAACTTGCCAGGTATTTCTTACTCTGTGTAAATGCAGATCTGAGAGGTAGAATTCGATGGGTACAAAAAGAAAAAAATCTTGAATGTAGGGACATTAGTAGAAATTGGGAAAGGCATGTGACCAGAGAGCAATCACAGTGGATCAATCCACCTCCATCACAAATGTGAACAAGCTTATCTTGATAATAACATTCACAACGGAGGAGTTAAAGTGTTACCGTGAAAAATTTCATACAAAAAGGATAGAGGAAAAGTTTTCATGGTAGAATACACCTTTCAAAGAGCCTGTAAATTCCAGATAAATGTTTCATTATTTGAAATTTAGAGTTTATTACTTAGAAGTTTTACCGACTGTTCGAAGAAATGTAGATCACCTTCTGATTCACAAATTTGATTCACACTCAACAGGACTTAGCTACAATCATTGTAGCTTATCCAAAAAATATTGAGCTACAGATCTGACAAGAAACATTCACTCTCACATGGAATACCACAATTGTCTTCACATATTGCCTACTATAGTCAGACCCTTAGTTCACAGTCCATGTAAACTCATACTGTGGTAATTGATTCAAATCTGAAACCAAGCTTTATTGGAAGGAGGTGGTTTGCCTACAGCAGTGTAGAAGGTTTGCCTTTTCTCCAGGCATTTTCTCCAGCATTTGTTGTCACCAATGCTCAACAGGAATGTAGTAGGCATTCCAATTTATTTGTAAAAATAATGGTTATTTTATTTGGAATATACTTCATTTCCAATGTTGTCTTTGTTGCAGGTATACAGCAACCAGATTAAGGTATACCTTTGTTCTTCAAAAAGTGAAAGTGTTAGTCATTTAGTCATGTCTGACCCTTTGTGACCCCATGGACTGCAAGACCCCAGGCTTCCCTGTCTTTCACTATCTCCTGGAGTTTGCTCAAACTCATGTCCATTGAGTCAATGATGCCATCCAACCATATCATCTTCTGTTACCCCCTTCTCCTCCTTCCCTCAGTCTTTCCCAGCATCAAGGTCTTTTCCAATGAGTCAGCTCTTCACATCAGGTGGCCAAAGTATTGGAGCTTCAGCATCAGTCATTCCAATGAATACTCAGGGTTTATTTCCTTTAGGACTGACTGGTTTGATCTCCTTGCTGTTGAATGTGGGTTCTTTATTGCTAGTACCACCTGGGAACCACTGTATGCCCTGCACGTGTCCCCACCAGGGATGAATCCCAGCAGGGCATCAGAGCTCAGAGACTTCAGGTCACCCCTGCCCTCAGGACTGGTCTTTTTTCCAACCAGCTGCTCGTCAGAGGCCCAGGCACCCCAATCCTGACTCCAACTTCCAAGACCAGGATTCTGGGACAACTTAGGGGTAACCAAAACCCTCACACCCCTGTTCCTGCCTGGGGGCTCAGTCAGTTCAGTTGCTCAGTTGTGTCTCTTTGTGACCACAGGGACTACAGCACCCCAGGCTTCACTGTCCATCACCAGCTCCTGGAGCCTACTGAAACTCATGTCAATTGAGTTGGTAGCACCATCCAACCATCTCATTGTCTGTTGTCCTCTTCTCCTCCTGTCTTCAATCTTTTCCATCAGGGAAAAGCATCAGTTCTTCGCATCAGCTGGCCTAAAACCTGCACCTGGCAGATCATTGAGAGCTTAGTGTTTCTAGTAGGTATGGGTGGAAAGATGAGGTGTGAAGTTCCCACATCCGCAGGGCCTTTGTGTTGCAAAGATCTGTGCATTTCGCCTGGCCAGTCAGCTCCCCATGTCATTTTCCCAGGAAGCTGAGATTGAGGATTACCAGGCAGAGGTGCTCCCCTTGTGTAACTCTCACTCCCACAGTGAGGAACCCGGCTCCCACCATCTGCCCTTCATCTGTGTGTTGCTCTTTTCCAGGTGACATGTGCAGAGGTTTCAGCTTTCTTAGCTACTACATCCTGGAAAGAACTCTGTAAAATCAAGCCAATTGTTTATGGAAGCTCTATTTTGCCTTTAGTCTACAGATTCTGTTATTTTCCAATGTTAACTTAGCACTTTTTGCCCCATCCCCTACAGTGAGGTTTTTCTATGTATTTCTATTAGAGTTAGATGCAATGTCACGTTGTATATTCCACTGATACAGCCAAAATAATGAAATCAGAGTAGATTATGATTAACACCTTGGGCTACACAAATCTGTGGGCTTAGACAAATGCATAGCAACAGATATGCATCCTAAAGTATCACATGGAATCCTTCGAACTCCCCCACCCCATCTTCTGCTTATCATCTGTGTAGCTTTGCCTTTCCCAGAATGTCATAGATGGGCATCTCCCTCAGATTGGATACTTTCATTTAACTATAGAAATAGATTTAAGGGCCTAGATCTGATAGATAGAGTGCCCGATGAACTATGGAATGAGGTTCGTGACATTGTACAGGAGACAGGGATCAAGACCATCCCCATGGAAAAGAAATGCAAAAAAGCAAAATGGCTGTCTGGGGAGGCCTTACAAATAGCTGTGAAAAGAAGAGAAGCGAAAAGCAAAGGAGAAAAGGAAAGATATAAACATCTGAATGCAGAGTTCCAAAGAATAGCAAGAAGAGATAAGAAAGCCTTCCTCAGTGATCAATGCAAAGAAATAGAGGAAAACAACAGAATGGGAAAGACTAGGGATCTCTTCAAGAAAATCAGAGATACCAAAGGAACATTTCATGCAAAGATGGGCTAGATAAAGGACCGAAATGGTACGGACCTAACAGAAGCAGAAGATATTAAGAAGAGACGGCAAGAATACACAGAAGAACTGTACAAAAAAGATCTTCACGACCCAGATAATCACAATGGTGTGATCACTGACCTAGAGCCAGACATCCTGGAATGTAAAGTCAAGTGGGCCTTAGAAAGCATCACTATGAATAAAGCTGCTGCTGCTGCTAAGTCACCTCAGTCGTGTCCGACTCTGTGTGACTCCATAGACAGCAACCCACCAGGCTGCCCCGTCCCTGGGATTCTACAGGCAAGAACACTGGAGTGGGTTGCCATTTCCTTCTCCAGTGCATGAAAGTGAAAAGTGAAAGTGAAGTCGCTCAGATCTTTCTCTCACAACAGGAAGACGACTTTCCTGGCTCCTGATTAACACGATCCTTCTCTCTTCACACTCACACTCCCTTTCCTGTCTCATCTCTCCTGGTCACTAGTCACTTCCTGTCTGTTGGTGTTTCATTTCTGAGGGTTTAAATAAACTGGTTAATACGCACCTGACTGTGTGTGTCTCTATAGAAAGTGTCCGATTTTAAAACACACAAATATGCACATCCAATTCAACTATCCAGAAAGATATGTCTATAATAGGATAGTTGTTCTACTGGAGACAATTCTGGTAAGGGTTAGATAGAAATGTCCTAGAGTGTCCAGCAGACAAGGATACAGAGAAGTATATTCAATCACAGGACAGGGGGCAGGGTTATGGATCCTCTTACTGTACAGGAGGGGACAGTCTGGTCAAGAAAGATGTCCCTGAAAGCATCATATTTGTCACAGGGAAAGGAGCTTGTGTTTCCCTCTCTGAGCTTCATAGACAGAAAGTGTAAGATGCCATGGGCCACAACAGGAAAAATGCGTATTCCGATAGCACAACCCTTCTGAACCAGAGCTCAAGGACTGATGTTTCTTAACCACTGTTTCGCGAGTAAGCAAAGTTCAGCAGCAGCTGAGACCTGGTCAGTCCACAGGACATGAAGTCAGATCTGCACTGTCTGAAGGAACAGGATGATTGGCTGCTCTGTCAGGAAGCTGTCACTGTCCTCAAACCTAAAGTTGGTCTCCCAGCCTCGTATGCTTCAAAGAGCAGTAGTTCAGTTCAGTTCAGTTCCGTTGCTCAGTCATGTCCCACTCTTTGCGACCGCCTGAACTGCAGCAAGCCAGGCCTCCCTGTCCATCACCAACTCCCAGAATCCATCCAAAGCCCTGTCCATTGAGTCGATGATGCCATCCAACCATTTCATCCTCTGTTGTCCACCTCTCCTCCTGCTCAACCTTTCCCAGCATCAGGGTCTTTTCAAATGAGTCAGCTCTTTGCATCAGGTGGCCAAAGTATCAGAATTCCAGCTTCAACATCAGCACCTCCAATGAACACCAGGACTGATCTCCTTTAGGATGGACTGGTTGGATCTCCTTGCAGCCCAAGGGACTCTCAAGAGTCTTCTCCAACACCACAGTTCAAAAGCATCAATTCTTCAGCACTCAGCTTTCCTTATAGTCCAACTCTCACATCCATACCTGACTACTGGAAACACCATAGCCTTGACTAGATGGAACTTTGTTGGCAAAGTAATGTCTTTGGTTTTTAACATGCTGTCTAGGTTGGTCATAACTTTCTTTCCAAGGGGTAAGTGTCTTTTAATTTCATGGCTGCAGTCACCAGCTGCAGTGATTTTGAGAGCCAGAAAAATAAAGTCAGCCACTGTTTCCACTGTTTCCCTATCTATTTCCCATGAAGTGATGGGACCAGATGCCATGATCTTAGTTTTCTGAATGCTGAGCTCTAAGCCAACTTTTTCTCTCTCCCCTTTCATCAAGAGGCTTTTTAGTTCCTCTTCACTTTCTGCCACAAGGGTGGTATCATCTGCATGTCTGCAGTTATTGATATTTGTCCTGGTAATCTTGATTCCAGCTTGTGCTTCCTCCAGCCCAATGTTTCTCATTCCAATCCCAAAGAAAGGCAATGCCAAAGGATGCTCAAACTACAGCACAATTGCACTCATCTCACACGCTAGTAAAGTAATGCTTAAAATTTTCCAATCAGGCTTCAACAATATGTGAACCGTGAACTTCCAGATGTTCAAGCTGGTTTTAGAAAAGGCAAAGGAACCAGAGATCAAATTGCCAACATCTGCTGGATCATGGAAAAAGCAAGAGAGTTCCAGAAAAACATCTATTTCTGCTTTATTGACTATGCCAAAGC